>NW_022639478.1:2496126-2496302 GCF_010583005.1 Odontomachus brunneus
CCCCCCCCCCCCCCCTCGTCCGCCCGTCCGGCGTCCGTCGGTCCGTTGTATAATCGCGAAAATATCGGCGAAATGGGCTTTCGGTGTAACGCGCGCTCGTTAATCGCGCCGTGGTCGTTCGCGGTGATCCACGATGCGTTTTTCGCGCGATATCGACCGCCCCCGCATTATCCCTT
>NW_022639478.1:2496367-2496745 GCF_010583005.1 Odontomachus brunneus
TTCTGCCTCTGCTTGTCGTCTCTATTCGCGACCCCCCTTACGCGATCACGCGCGCTTTCTATCTCTCTCTCTCTCTCTATCTCACTCTCTCTTTCTCTCCTCCAGTGCGATTAGCGGCGGAACGCATTTTACGCCGATCAATTCCCGGGATTGCGCGCTGTTCCGATTAACCGTACGCCCGGAGGAAAATTCTC
Source organism: Odontomachus brunneus (assembly GCF_010583005.1). Lineage (NCBI taxonomy): Eukaryota > Metazoa > Arthropoda > Insecta > Hymenoptera > Formicidae > Odontomachus > Odontomachus brunneus. The sequence goes on from NW_022639478.1 coordinate 2,496,562, forward strand.
CTGTCGTGCCGTGTGTGTGGTGTGCACGTGCGACGTGCAAGGCCGACAGCACCGCTCCGCTGCATTACGTGACGATGCGAGAGCAATTATGCGCTGGCCGGTGGAAACTTTTCGCAAAAAGCCAATTGGAGTATAATCATACACAGACGCAAACACACATTTCATACACACACACACACACACA
>NW_022639478.1:2496755-2498483 GCF_010583005.1 Odontomachus brunneus
AACCGAAAATTTCAAATTTTGATCTATTTGAGTGAAAATCCGTATAGGGGGAGTTTTGGGTTCGCTGAGTATGAATATGCACTTATTTTTTCAAAAATTGGCAAAACGTATTTTCATTGAAATAAATCAAAATTAAAAATTTTTGGCCGCCATATTGATTTTTAAAGTCAGAAAACCATTTTTCTTCTACAGTCTGCTAAATTATGATGTTTTGCCCCAAAACAAACACCTTCGAAAGGTAGCTTATAATTTGATTGGATTTTTCGCCAAATAACAAAACTATGTCAAATTTTCGCATTTTTGGGTGGCCATATTGAATCCGCCATTACGAATTTTGAAAAAATAAGTGCATATTTATACTCAGCGAACCCCAAATCCCTCCTATACGGATTTTCACTCAAATAGGTCAAAATTTCAAATTTTTGGGCCGACATATTGGTCCGCCATCTTAAATTTTGAAATCCAACACAAATTTTTTTTTTCACTTTTTAGCAAATTTCGACGTTTTGCCCTCATTTAGATGGTTTTTGAAAGCCTATCCTTAGCGGTCTTTTTCTCTTGAGCCTTAATGAGTTAAGTCAAACCGGATAAAAATGCAATTTTTGCATTTTTAACACTTATGCACAATTTCAGTTTACAAAAATCTCTTTTTATGGAATCATGGGATGCAGACAACAAACTTAAAAGAATACTGAACAATCAACTGATTATTAACATAATGCAGTTCCCTAATTCGCATTGTTTTTTCCTGTTCGATTGCATAGAATTGCAAATGCTTTCACACAGAATGAAAGAGAGTCAATGGGTCGAAAAAATATATGTCAAAAACAAAAAAGAATTTTGCCAATAAAAAGAATGTTTTTGATTTTGACGCAATATTCGGTGTTTTTCCATGCATTGGCATTTGTACTTTCACTCTGTGTAAAAGTATTCGTAATTCCATGCAACCGAACAAAAAAGCAATATGCTGTCTGTAAATTGTATATTATCGGTATTATAATCGGTAGTCGGTATATATTATTGGTATCCAGCATCTTCTTAAGATAGTTGTATCATGAAACGAGTTTCGTCGAGAATTTGATCAAACTTGCATTACATATACAATGAAATATTATTCAAGTGCTTGTGCAAGTGTTCGCAAGAAAAACCGCGTATCTTTCAGAGCACCAATAAGGAGGATGCCAATTATATGGTTCAGCCTATCTTTCTTGACAATCTTCAGAAATGTAAATATAAAACATAGTTTCCTTTCGTTCGCTTATGACCGACTCGAGCTGCGAGCTCGTTTGAGACTCTCTCACGGGCCCGGCGATTTTAACGATGATAATCGTGCGCGCAATCGGGTGAGATGACGAGCTCGCCGATCGAATTATATATTTCCGCGGCCAATGGGTTAATTGCATTCTCTGGTAGCGTGACTGCACATGTATACATATTACTCCTTCGTAAAGAGGATGCGTGTCAGCCGAGCGAATCGTCCGCTATCTGTTCGACCGACGACGACGACGACGGCGGCGAGCAAGAGAACGCGCGTACACACGTGCGTGCGTCATCGTGAGATATCGGCGTGCCGCCGAACTGTCTGTCAGGCGAAGTTGACGGCGGCACGTTTCTATGTAAGAGAGAGCCGACTATATATGCGGTGTCCGTCACGTGTTCGCGCACACGAGAGCGCAAACTTAGATAGAGAGTAAGAAAGAGAGAGAGAGAGAGAGAGAGAGAGAGAGA
>NW_022639478.1:2501721-2502158 GCF_010583005.1 Odontomachus brunneus
CATACACAGACGCAAACACACATTTCATACACACACACACACACACACATGAGACACACACACGCATTATTTATGAAGTGATCTACTAAAATTTTCAAAGTTTTTCAATTATGTTGAAATTTGCACAAATTGTAGTCCTATTATAATTAAAATTATTACCCAAATTTTTGGACACGCGACTAATGGGCTGTCTAGTAAGAAGAGCTTGAAATTTTAGCATTTGGGACATCGTGTCCAACTTTAAACGCCAGTAAATTCTAATAGACTACATTGATTTTCAAAAACAAAGAATGGTTTTAAAAGATGTTCTTATGCCTTTTAATCCTGTAAAATAAATTTTTTAAAATTTATTTAAAATTTTTAAAGGATAAAAAAGATTGTTTTTTCTCAAATTTAGACATCTTCGATTTTTTTCGAAAATATTAAAAAAAAAAAAT
>NW_022639478.1:2502168-2503490 GCF_010583005.1 Odontomachus brunneus
GCAAATTTCGACGTTTTGCCCTCATTTAGATGGTTTTTGAAAGCCTATCCTTAGCGGTCTTTTTCTCTTGAGCCTTAATGAGTTAAGTCAAACCGGATAAAAATGCAATTTTTGCATTTTTAACACTTATGCACAATTTCAGTTTACAAAAATCTCTTTTTATGGAATCATGGGATGCAGACAACAAACTTAAAAGAATACTGAACAATCAACTGATTATTAACATAATGCAGTTCCCTAATTCGCATTGTTTTTTCCTGTTCGATTGCATAGAATTGCAAATGCTTTCACACAGAATGAAAGAGAGTCAATGGGTCGAAAAAATATATGTCAAAAACAAAAAAGAATTTTGCCAATAAAAAGAATGTTTTTGATTTTGACGCAATATTCGGTGTTTTTCCATGCATTGGCATTTGTACTTTCACTCTGTGTAAAAGTATTCGTAATTCCATGCAACCGAACAAAAAAGCAATATGCTGTCTGTAAATTGTATATTATCGGTATTATAATCGGTAGTCGGTATATATTATTGGTATCCAGCATCTTCTTAAGATAGTTGTATCATGAAACGAGTTTCGTCGAGAATTTGATCAAACTTGCATTACATATACAATGAAATATTATTCAAGTGCTTGTGCAAGTGTTCGCAAGAAAAACCGCGTATCTTTCAGAGCACCAATAAGGAGGATGCCAATTATATGGTTCAGCCTATCTTTCTTGACAATCTTCAGAAATGTAAATATAAAACATAGTTTCCTTTCGTTCGCTTATGACCGACTCGAGCTGCGAGCTCGTTTGAGACTCTCTCACGGGCCCGGCGATTTTAACGATGATAATCGTGCGCGCAATCGGGTGAGATGACGAGCTCGCCGATCGAATTATATATTTCCGCGGCCAATGGGTTAATTGCATTCTCTGGTAGCGTGACTGCACATGTATACATATTACTCCTTCGTAAAGAGGATGCGTGTCAGCCGAGCGAATCGTCCGCTATCTGTTCGACCGACGACGACGACGACGGCGGCGAGCAAGAGAACGCGCGTACACACGTGCGTGCGTCATCGTGAGATATCGGCGTGCCGCCGAACTGTCTGTCAGGCGAAGTTGACGGCGGCACGTTTCTATGTAAGAGAGAGCCGACTATATATGCGGTGTCCGTCACGTGTTCGCGCACACGAGAGCGCAAACTTAGATAGAGAGTAAGAAAGAGAGAGAGAGAGAGAGAGAGAGAGAGAGAAAGAGAGAGAGAGAGGGGGAGGGAGGGAGAGAGAGAGAGAGAGAGAGAGAGAGAGAGAGAGAGAGAGAGAGAGAGAGAGAGGAAA
>NW_022639478.1:2511272-2513698 GCF_010583005.1 Odontomachus brunneus
GGGGGGGTTCATCGAGAACGACGACGAGGGAGGAGGTGGAAAATGGCGAGACGTTAGAGAGAAGAGGGACAAAAGGGTGGGAGAGTACGAGACGGCGATTAGGTCGCGCGGTGTAGCGTGTATATCCCGCATCATCGCTATACATAGATCGAAACGCGCTCGTCGCAAGGCTCGCACGCCGGAATTAGTATGTTACGACACAGAAACGCGCGCACGCGTTGCACTTTTTCCTTTCTTCTTACCCCCTTCGCTCTCGTCACTCGCTCGCCGCGGTGTTTTCTTTTTCCTGGGTCCTTCGCACGCGCCTGCGGCGATCGCGAATCGACAGCTGTTGTAAATTACGCGAGCCGGGCCGTATGTGCGTGCTCGCGATATATCGTAGTTTTTTCGAACATTTTGAGATCAATCAATACGTTGGAGAGAACAGAAGAGAGTAAAAGAACTAGAGAATGCGTTACTTATTGCGCACTCTGGGACGAGATTCCCTGAAGCGTTAGAAAGCATACTGTTAAGAGAGATAACGAGCAGATAAGAAGTTAGGTAAAACACAGTAAAACAGAATATAGAAATTGGAAAAGAAAATAAAGTAATAGTAATGTGCAGGATTGTGTCATAGATTACAAGATTACGTCTACGCCGAGTGCTTACGTATGGCCCACGTGATATATACACTGTCTTCCTTCATGCAGACAAGGCAAACTATGTAGAACACTGTAAATTATATTAAAATAAAAAAAAGAATAATTAACCTGTAAGACAATTATCTATCCTGTTTTGGATAGTAACTTTATAAATGTTATATTTAAGAAAAGTAAATTGCATGAAATTTTCATTTCATTTACGTGACAGATTGATAGATTTAACTCTAAAGGTAATGATGTAAACAGAAAATTTTATGAAAACTCTGTCTACGAAACAACGTCCACAATTTACATCGGGATCCCGGAAGTTAAATAAAAATATGAATTTTTTTTGAATTAATCTTTGGGCAAGAGTTATATATATTTTTCAAACGACATTCATGCATTATTCATTGCCTATATTATATAAACGGCATCTCATACACGGTTATTACAGATATTTTAGATTATTACACGCAGACGTAGACAATTTTCAAATAAACGCGTAAGCTCTTGTTATAAGTACACGAAGACATGGTATAATACGACGCTATCATTATCAAAAAAGTAAAAGAAACTCAAACGTTACAACTATAAATTAAGAACATTCGAAGCAGGTAAGAGCCGAACACGCTAATGTGAACATTTATTAACAGTGGGAAGATAATGATGTTTGACAATGACTTATCTGATGTCTGCGTAATCTATGTGTGTCAAACATTGTTATCCTTCCAACATTAATATTCGCCCCTATATCAGCGTTCGACTCTTTGGTTGAATATTCTTAATGTAGTTGTATATTTCGAGTCCTACTTCTAGACTCAAGAACTACATGAAAAAAAGACTTAAAAGTGAGAGAGACAGAGGGAAGAGGGAGGAAGATACAGATAGAGACAAGGACGAAAAGAGAGAGAGAGAGAAAGACAAAGAGAAAAACTTTTCTCATCATCCACGTGTGCCGTAATAAAACATGCGCGAAAACTAAAGTCACACGATGCGCGTTTTCATATCTTCTCTTGTACAGAATGTCTCAGACACTCCTCCGCAACTTTTGTGGGGACGTAGAACGGATTAAGATGAACATAAAAGTCACATACTGTTTTGCGGTATACACAATAAATATTGAGATATTAATTAAAAAAAATTGGTGAATGATCGCGCGCGATATGGTAGATGTAGCGGTGCCGTTTGTCGTTATATACTTATACATTAAGTCAAACCAAATACAAAAGCGCTTTTGTTCATTTTGCAAATAATCACGTAGATTTTTAGTTATTAATAAAAGAAAATTATTACGTAACTGTGCACGATAATGCATAAATTTTCCTTAATTGATATCTAAAAATCTATGTAGTCATTTGCAAATGGTGAAGGACTTTTTTGTTTGACCTAATATATAAGTACACGGAAAAAAAAGATGTGGTGCACCTAACAATAAATATTTAGTTGTAAGCAAATAGCTGCATCATTCTACATATCTTTGTATGATAGTTATGTGTATGGTTGATTTGATTTACTTACTTTGGTGTGTCAACTACATCAATGAAGTTGCGCGTGATCTGGTTGTGGCAACCAGTAATTAGTAAGGGGATCATTTTGCATAGACAAGCTAAATATCGATATACTTGCATTAATCAATGCTATATTGCAAAGCAGCGATGTTAGAAAACAAAAGCAATTCACTATGCGCGTAGCTAGAGATGTATACATGTGAAAACTGGTTCTGAGTGTATAAATATACATTTGTAGTTGCCGCGTAATGAGCCGCGTTTGTATTAACCATGTATTATCACTGCTGCAACATAA
>NW_022639478.1:2515021-2516964 GCF_010583005.1 Odontomachus brunneus
TATATATATATATATATATATATATATATATATAATACAATATAAAAAATATATATATAAATTATATGTATATATACATACAGGATGTCTGAAAAGCTACTTGCTAACTGAATAGAAATGGTAGAGAGGATCAAAATATATCGTTAAGAAAAAATAGTGATTTTTAGTTAAAATGGATATGTATATGTCAACCGTGCGATTCGTGAATAGTGACGTATCTCGTCGCGAAAGGATGCATCCTTCTGAAAATGCGCGAAATTTTGAAGAGCAGCATTCCGCGAATGTGTTCCGCGAAAATGCGAAGTCGACATTTTGGCGAGCGGCGGATTCTCCGTCGCGACTCGATTCACCGACCAGCAAAGAAGAGAGACCTTATCTCTTTCTCTCTTTCAAATGGCATTTTCAGAGCACGGGCGAAGATAACTCACTTCGAAAGTGGATCCTATAACTCTCCACCTCGGACAATATCGAATAAGTTCGTTCGATATTATTGCCGCGCGCGCGCGCGGACGACCAGCCGAGAGCGCGGAAAGGTTTGCAGCCGCGCGTATCCTATCATTTAGAATATGAAACGTCCCGCATGCCGTGCCGGAATTTACGAGCCAACTTTGTAGAGCGGCATGGCCGTTAACTTGACGTGTATCACGGACGTCTCTCGTCGTAGTCACGCGTGCGTTTCGTTATTAACTCTTTCCAGTCCACTAGTACCATATGGCACTAGTTGGCACCCGTACGCGACACGCAGTTTATTTTCGGCGATAAATTTGCCACGGACGGACGTACATACGTACGGATGTACGTACCTACGGACGTGCGCATCGCACGACAGAGACATTCGCTTGGTCGTCGTGCATTAGCACGACTGTATCCACTAGTGCCAGGCCATACGTGTGAAAGATCGGAGCAGGTTCGTAACAGGGATAGGTTCGCGAAGCGCTTTGGGTTGATCCATCCAGTTCGTGCGGATTTTTAGACAAGAGATTGAAATACACTTTATCCCTGTTAATAATAATTTTAATCAATAATATATGCGTCATTCCATTCGACAATCTTTTTTGCCATCTTTCAATTTCGTAATTTCTTTCTCGTGAAACTCTCGTTTTCCAAGAAATGTTCCATATGATTTTTCACATTTTTTAAAGAAGCGAAATTATACAAGGGAATTTTGTAATAAGTGAAACAGACAATCGAAGTGGACAATGTCAGGTAAATATGGTGAGTAAGATAACAAATCCCGGTCAAACTCTGATCATCTTTACAAAAGTAAAAAAAACATAAAAATGTATTGGAAAAACTCGCTATTGCTTTCCATTTTCAAGCCGCAACAAAGACAACTATATTTCTTTAAACACTAACACTTACATTACCAAATATATTCTAAATTGTCAGCTACCAAAACATAAACATAGCCAACTGTATGAAACTATTCTCCTAATATTAACATGCCAGTACCAACTAGACAAAAATCCACACGCATTTATGGATCAACCCAATACTTATCGTAAAAGTATTGGCCACGTGTGCGTATCGCACGAGAGACATTCGCTTCGTCGTCGTGCACCTCTACTTATCGTAAGAGGAGTGGCGAAAACAGAATCGTAAAATGTTCCTTTTAGAAGTTAGATATATGGAAATAAAAATATGACGCACATAATCAGAAATATTTAGTTGTGAGCAAAATAGTTGCATCATTCTAATTATATTTGTATGATGATAATATGTATAGATATGACTCAGTTACTTTGGTAAGTTGCGCATGATCTAATTGAGATAAACAGAAATCGGTTGACATGATATCGTCACTGCTGCTCTGTAAATTTCTGAAGTGAAGAGTGGCAATATTTTCACTCGAGACGATGGAGAAAATACTGCCCATTCGAAATCACAAGAGTGCATTGAGAGAAAAGACTGGTAACTATAACAAACTGCATTTAGTTACAGAA
>NW_022639478.1:2516974-2517332 GCF_010583005.1 Odontomachus brunneus
GATCAACCATATTGTTTTTTCCGTGCAGCTTTACGCGTTATATCCAGCCTATGATTCCAGTTTTATGATGCCAGCACCCAAGTGGACGCGCACGAAGGACACAGCGAATTCGTCTCACGCTGTACGAACGCAAAGAGTTCTCTGCTCGACAGGTCGCGGACGGCCACGTACGTGAAGCGCGCGAGCCGTCTTTACCGTCGCGTGTCGTTACGCGAGCGAACGCGCGGTTACGTAACGCGCGACGCTTATCTTCTCGCGGGCGGCTCGCGCAACTGTGCGCGATTACGCGCGCACCGGTAATTGTAACGCGACATGCTAAATTTGACCGCGCGTTCTCTCCCCCTCCCCCCCCCCTCGT
>NW_022639478.1:2520426-2543115 GCF_010583005.1 Odontomachus brunneus
TTTTATTTACCAAATATATTCTGGAAGCAAATAAATTTTACTTCTGTCAAATAAATAATTTATTTTACAGAACTAAATTAATTAATAAGTATTGCCATAGCTTTGGCCCGCTATATTTACGTCTATCATTTAGTAATAGTAACCAAATTTTGATAATATTTACTAAATTCTTCTCTCAGTGTGATTTGAGTGAGCGAGTGACAGAGAAGTTTTATCACGGAAATTCTGGAAAATTCACGGCTGTGCCCTAACCTTCGACGTCGCTATCGCTGATAATCGCCTGTTTTATATATCTCGAGTTAATCATGACAACTATTATTTCCTCTCTGACGTGGGACCGGTCAATGTTACATTGAAACAAGCTCGCAGTCGTTTCTTATACCACACGCGTGAATACGTAATGCAGGTCGCGGCCGGAGAATAATAAAAGAGTTATCGTAACTTGTGATATATTTAGCACGTCGCCAGGTGACGGCCGTCTTGAGGAAGGAGAACGTTAAAAGGACTCGACGTGAAGACATGCGGGCAGCCGGCGAGAGATCGCCGAGTTTTCTCATTTTCTTCAAATTTCCTGCCTCTGTGTCGCTCGCGCTATTCGCGCCGTCTTTGCCAACACAAGAGGTTTTTATTTTACGTGCTCTCTTTTTTCTCGCAGGACGACGCGATTGTTCGCAAAGTCATCAATAGCGCCGTGAGTCCGGACTGGCGGTTTCGGCGATAGAAAGATGTGGATTATATCGCGAAGACTCGTACGCGCATGACGAATATACGGATTGCCTGATTCGAAAATTTTATGTAGCTTCTCTTTATCGTTTCTTCCGCGCGCTCTATTCTTGAACGATCCGTTTTTCTCGGTCGACCACGTCACACTGTCGTCGGCTCATCCGTCCATCCGGCTTGTCGCATTGTCTCCTTTCCGCTTGTAGTGTTATCGCCTTGTCACTTTCGACGTCACTAACGTATCCGTGAATGCATCGAGAACCGATTGAATCATAAGGAATCGGCACGACCGGCCGGGGAAGTACAAAAGAAAAATCTTGTGTAATGAGAAACTTGGGATCCATAATTGGGATTTAATTCGACTCTTCAAAACAATTATGGATTCTGGTTAGAAGTACAAAGTTTCAAACATGAAATTCTTAATGAGGAAAGCTAAGTTTCCCATCGTTCTTTATAATCTTTATTTTATATAAGAATTAAACATATGTCGATTTTTCTGATACAAGTTTGCTATTCAGCTAAAATATATATTTTAATCCTCAAATTGGATTCATGCGCCAAATGTGTCTAAGCAATTCTAACTATATGAGATTTTCCGGGAGTTTGTGTATTCTGATCATAGTGATGGATCCTTAGCATGAAAAAAATATTGTTGTGAAGAAATCTACAGATCAAAAATCTGACCCATGAGTCTGGTTTTCGTTGACAAAAATTTTTTGTAAGTATTCACATTTTTCTGGGAAAGATAACATATTTAAAAAATTTGAGTGTCCGAAACTTTTCCATAAGATTTTTTTACATAAATTGCTGTGAAAGATTATTTTTAATATCAAATATGAAATGTTTTTTCCTTGTACTTACAAAGTTTATAGATGCTTATATTTTATGATTTAATGTTTTATGTTTAATAAAAACATAACATAAACATAAAGATATAACATAAAAAGTAACATTTAATAATTTAATAAAAACATAATAAACTTAATAAAAACACCAAAAATATGCAAATTATGTTTCTCTAATTCTAATTTTAATGTGTCTTTATCTCTTTTATAATATATCCTGTTTTATATACTCTAATAATTATCTTTTCTTGAGTGACAATTATTTCATAATTTTGTTCTTCAACTGTCTCAACTAGACTCTGTACTAAATAAGTTGCAAAGGATTTTTTTCAGAAGCCAAGTTCCGAAAAACTATACATTTTTAAAATATATACTATGCTAACAGATGATTTAATTTTAGAAAACTATAAAAAACATCCAAAATAAGGTGTGAACTAATTCAATGATTTGAGCATTTACTTCAATGAACTTTCGTGGATATTTTCATAATTTTCTGAGGACATACACATTAAAATTATTTAATAAGACGTGAACACAACGAATCCGTGAGCCCACAATGAATCCACAAGCCCAGTTTACGTTGCCAGAGAATAAAAGTCCGATTTGAGGAAGTTAAAAGTATCTCATATTTCTATTTTCCCTAATTATTATATACAATAACATAAAAAATGGGTTTCTCCATTTGATAACATAAAATACATATCGACGTTAGTGACTGAAAAAAAGAACATGAGTTCTCATATTTCTGTACAAAGGACTCATGTTTGAGACAAGAATGGAACTCCCATTTTGTATTATATTACAATAAGTAATTTTGGAACAAATTTAAGCATTTTAATCGGAATCTATACTGTATTTGAGAAAATTTTGAGAAATTTCTATGCAGTGCGCGGCAATTATTGACGCTGTCTCGACGCGACATGAGTTTTTTGCAAGTAGAGGACACTGGGGACAATTTCTATTCAATCAAATTAGTATTCCTAGTTGCCTAGAAAGTTCTCTAGGAGCTAGTTCCCTAGAAGGAAACTAACGCTTTGTCATAAGATGAGAGTCTTTTTGTCTTTGAAACATCATTCCATTTCTGTCCTCTTTTATGAAATAAAAGCATCGTTATAACCTGCTCCTGGTAAAATTATCCCCGGTCTCCCGTACGTCTCCCCTAACCGTCTCGTGATTTTGTAATTTCGTCGGTCGCGAGTCGGCAAAGCGTGTCTCACGGATAATGGATCGTGTATACCACGCGTCTCGCGACTTCGTACTTCTCGTCCGTTATCCGGCGGAGGATCGTTTGTGACGCAATTACCGGGATGATTTATCGGCGCTCTCTCGTGCCTCCCGACAGAGCGTCAATAAGATACAACGGAGCATTCTTACTACGTCGAACGTCGTCACAGCAAAAAGGCGTCGAGGCGCCGCCGTCGATTTTACTCGCTCGTAAACCGCTTTTTTTCGCGTCTCTTAGCTCATCCACGTGTCGCCTTAGCGCCTCCTGTTAGAACTCTTTGAACTGACTCGTTCGAACGTGGACCCGAAAAAAGAAGAGTTCAAAGGAGATAAAGAGAGAGAGACGAGTCGCGCGTGGCGAGACGGGATTTCCAGAGGCGCGAGGTGGGATTTTCCAGAAATAAAAAAACAAAACGCGATTCCGAAGCAAGAGGGAACACACTCTTCCTAAATATAATCTATATCTCATACACTTCCTAAGTATAATCGATGTATACTTCACGGAAATGTTATACTTGTAACTGACGGTTCAGTTATAGGTGTAGCGCTGTAATCAGTAAAGTCCCGCTGAATAGATCAGTTAACCTTTTCGGCACGAGCGTCGACTATAGCCGACGGATGCAACCAACATGCAGTATTTCACTTTGTAAAGCTAGAAACACACAATGCACGATATTATGCCTCCTGACATGCACGCTGACCGGCAGCTCAGTTCACTGCATAGATCTTCCAATGCACGATAGCAATTCATGCAGTGAACAGAACTGCCGATCAGCATGCATGTAAGAAGGCATGAAATCGTGCATCGCGTGATTCTAACTTTATCAAGTTTCACATTATAGTGACTTCATCACAAGACGTATTACACGAAAATGCTTCGCACAATAGCATAAAGAGGTGCTCTTATTGCTCTCAGGGTTCCCGCTCACTGGGTAATGCCATGCAGCGAGTACTCGCCGTATCGAAAGAGTTAATAGTAGCGACTGCTCCCATTATTGATACAGTTTGCAAGCACACGCTTGGAAAGAAACTAGTAATCTCGCAAAATTAATATTCTCAAATTAAGGGATGCTGAAGCTGAAAAATTTACAGACAGAATACCGACATTTTCCTGCAAAGTTTACGTCGTATTGATTGTACAGAATTTATTGGTTATACGAGTGCTTTTATTCAATGAAATTACGTGCAAAATAAATAAGAGTGTTGCTCAATATGAAAACGAAAACAAATTTCATAAAAACGAAAAAAAAAGCTTAGCTTTTCCGCTGAATATGGTAAAATAACACACATTTATATAAGTCCTGTATGTACAAGAAATATGAAAAGGAGAATGTGATTGTGTAAGCAACGATCGTCTCTGCATTATCGACATTGTTGGAATTCATCATTGACTTCAGCATTCCCTTAACACACAATCATTGTTTTATATATAATTTTATTTATATGGACAATCCAGATTATCATCCAGAGATAATTATTTTGGATAAATATTTTGATCAGTGATCTTAAAATTTTGACTGGTATTGTATATAATGTTAAAGATTTTGAAGTCTTTAATTTCAACAGCGCTATTATTTTATTTCAATATTATAATAATCTCAATATTAGAAGTATACACACAATATAATTACTTTGATGATAATGAAATCTTCTTCTGAAAACAAATGCTCCATCCAATATTTTGTCATTAAAGAAAGTTATTTTTGAATAATAAGAACAAAAAATGGTCTTACTTTCATTAGTCAGAATCAGTGAGATATGAGCACTAAAGTGGGAGAATTCCTGCTGAAAAAATCGATGAATACTCACTGATTATCGGTAAAATATTTCTCCTTTCGACACGAGCATCGATTATAGTCAACAGATGAAACCAAAATGCATTATTCCACTTTGTGTGTCAAGTTTTATTTAGAAACATTTTTGCCGATTAACTTCAAAAGAGCAAAGATTAACATTGTTATAGAACGAAGTGCGAACGCTTCGTTAAACGCCGCACCGCGTTATCGCGTGCTACGAATTCACGGCGGCCGAAAGTGACGCCGATAAAATGCGGCTCTTTGCGGAGCCTCTAATCGTCGAGAGTATGAAAAGACGACATTTTACGAGGGCTTAAAAGGAGCTAGGGCCGATCCTCTCGAGCACCTTTTCACGGATCGTTCCCGCGACCGGTATCGAATGGCGAACGAGCACAACTCTCGCGGCGGCCGCGGCACGTGCTACCCCAACAAGCTCTACTATTTTATTTAGGGAGAATCCTCCACGCGGTAAAGGGTGGCGCGGGGAAGGACGAGAACGAGTGCGAGGGCGGAAATCGGGTGAAACGCAAGCGAGGGAAGAAGACGAACGAATGGACCGACGTGCGGCTGAGAGGAGGAGGAGGAGGAGGAGGGAAAATAATCTCGAGCTCTCGTGTATATTTCAGCCCGCGGCACTAAAAGCAGTGGTTACGCGGCCGGGAAACCCGCACTTTTTGGCCGCGGGCCAGGGTGCCCGTGTGCAGCGCGCGAGCATTCCACTCCAGATACCCTAACCCAGTAAACTCGGGCAAACGTTAAAACAATACGGCGCGATGAGGTTGTGTAGCCGCTCTCGGCCGGTCGGTCGAACGAACGAGACCGCGTTACAGCCACGGAGCAATAAAGGCGGAGCTGCCACCTGCGCACCTGCAGCTATCTAATCTACCCCCGCACGCACCGCGAGACCACGCTCTAAACAGAGTTATTTCGAGAGGCGTAAAAGACGCACGGCGGATCTCGTAAAGCGGCGCGCGAAATCCGCACGCGGTGAACGTTATTGCGCCCCGCGACGCGAAGAGCTTCTTCGTCGGCGAACGTTACTCTGTGCTCAAGACGATCGGGCAGATCGGACTGAATAAGTGGTGTGGAATTAAACGATCGCTCAAATTTCATACGGAGAGAAGAGAAATCAAATACCGTACACTGCGAGAGAGACAAAATCTGCGAAATAAAAAAATATTTATTCGGTAATAACATTTATTTATGTCAGTACACATTTTTTTACTTTTGTATAAAAATATATTAAAAACTATATCGATTGGAACAACTAGAGTCGGGTTGAGCGAACTCAATCACGGGATTGTACACTGACAGAAATTATCCGATAAAAAATTAACGAACGGATACTTCCGATCAAATTCCGATCGATTTATATATCCGATTAAGATATCCGAGTAAATTTTATCGGATATTTCCGATTATAATCATTTCATCGGATAAACCGATCAACAAATTTTGAACCAAAGACGGCTCCTTTTATTCGATCTCTTTTTTAGTGCATTTGTATTTTGTATTTTTAGTATACGTATATATATATTTTTGTACTGAGGAAAGTTTTCTTCAAATGAGATGTGGGTAAAAGAAGGGCCTGTAGGAGCCGAGCTTTGGAAAATTGTACGCAAAAGTAGGAAAAACGTTGATATCTCGTGTATTATATTAACAAAACAAAGTACATGTACTTATTTTGCATATTTTCTTATGTTAATATAATATATGAGACTCCGACATTCTTCCTACTTTTTTTCCTGCTTTTCTTCCTACTTTCGCGCACAATTGTGAAAATTGTGATTTTCCAGTGCTTCGCTCTTATAGGCCTTCCTTTTATCTATTCTTTACAATTTTTAATCACACACACATAGAGCTTTTATATATTTTTATTTACTCAAACAAAGAAATATACATTTTTTAAAAATCGCAGTTTTTCACAACAGCGTTTTGTCTATTCTACTTAATATTATAAATGAAATAATTGAGGCATAAATAAACATGTTATCAGTATCCACCGAATAAATATTTGCTATTTTTTACATATTTTCCTGTTGGTGTATCTGAAGAACCACGACTTTCATTAAGTATTAAAATTAGATGCCGAGGGAGATACTCGCGATATTTCGAATGTCTAGTATACTCCGAGATGCGTAAAAAGGCAGACTCGCGCGAAAGGAGATGGACGCTTAAAAGTGATGGCTCACTTTACACCGATGATACGTTGCGTTAACGATACGGAGATTCGTCTTGATATCGGGAATCTCTTTCGCTCTTTCGCTTCTTCGACGTGGACTTGACGGTGCGCGCTCGTCGGTATCGCATCCCGTCGAAATAAAACTGCGAGTCGACGGCGAGCGAAGAGGCGAATGGCGGTTAACGTCGACGTTAACGCGAGTGAATTAATGTCGACGTGCGGATATATCCACGACCGGCTCCACCGATCCGTTGGAGAAGTCGAACTGCGAAGGGACGACGAGAAGAAGATGTAGAACGGCTGGTAGGAAAGAAGGAAGTAAGGTCGGTCGAAGGGTATACGGAATACGGGCGCGTCAGCGATTTGAGGAAAGTCAAAATCGCTTCACAGGCCAATCGGTTTCCATGCGGAATTCGGAATTATACGACACTATTTACGCAAGTGGAGATAAACGATCGGAATTGGAGACGGTTATTGGACCCGATCTATATATCGGATGATGACCGCCGATCCACATACCTTTCCGTTCTCTTCACCCTCCCTCGCTGTCTCTTTCTGTCTCTCTCCCGCGTCCGAGACTCCTTTTCCGCAACTTTTTGCGCGTCGGCCACGCGCAGTTTTACGAGCGACACGTTCTTCGGCAGGGTGATCTAATTGCCGCATAAATTAGGCCCCACCGCGCGCGCGCGCGAACTCGACTGACACTTACGACCGGCTGGTCGGTCGGTCGCAAGCCGTGCAACGCGGCCTCCCCGCGATCTTGCGCTCCGCTCGATTCTCGATTACGCCTGCCTTCCGAACGGGGAGAAGAACTTTTGCCACACCGTATCTTAGTTGCTCAGCGATGCATCTCGATTGAAATAAGGCGCTGTGTAATGATCGCGATGAATATCTTGAACGGAAAACTCTCTACGCCGCATCGTCCCGTTCGCCTCTCTGCAGTTCTCTTAACTGCGTCGGATAAATTTATTTACAGCGGGTGAGAAAGGTAAGGGAGGCCGAGGCTAGATGCTCTATATTTTACACAGAGAAAATTATTCTATAAAAAATTAACAAATGGATATATTTCTGATCAACTTTTATATACGATCAAAATATCCGATTAAATTTAATGGCATTTCATCAGATAAACCGAACAAAAAATTACAAACCGATATTTCTCATCGGGTGTTTCCTGACACAAAAATTCATCGGTATTTTGACCGGAATTATCCATTTGTTAATTTTTTATCGGATAATTTCTTTCTAATGTAGAATTTCAAAGTTACTTTTCAGGCAACTTGTGACTGACTGTGTAAGCATAATAAAGACAATCTTTTTCTATGTATTAATGCCACGACTCTGTTAACTATATATTTTGTTTTATAATAACCAAAATATGAATGCAGTGATGTCATCTTGCTTTGATACCGGGTTTAGTTGCTCAATAAGGCAAAGTAAAAAGAAGTATAAAATATGTATCTTGATTAATAGTTCTGGAGTCTCCGCGAGAGATGTCCACAGTCCTCCTGCAGGTTCTTAAATATAAGCCAACTTTGTCTCGTTCGTCCATGTGCTCTATTTCAATCATTTTATGAATGAAAATTGCATTTATTATCAAAAACAGTACATCATACACTTGCAAGAAATTTCATTCTAGCTAATAACACATCGCTTAATTTGATTCAGTCACGATGAAGAATATTAATACAAAATTTCGAGAAACTCGAAAGTTTATTTTATTATTACCAAATCAGTTTTTTCTATTTCTTAACTGTAATATTATTCCGATTGTAATGAAGTTCAGGAAAAAGTATTTATATTCTAAAAGGACTATTTCGCGATTTTGTACCCACTATTTTTCTTGAGATAAATACTAAAAAGAAGTACATGAACAACATACCCCTGATATGCCTAAGAACGATTTGTTGTAAACAGGCTTATTAACGAATTATAACGAATTATTAGTTACTTTTTTAATTGATTTAACTTATGTTTAATTGACGATCAATATGAGTCAATTCGATTGGTGACCGTTCAACTGACAATTGCTTTAACGAAATTCCATCGAAGACTCCGTTCGATTGACGATTGATTTCAACGAATTCAACTACAGACCGTTCAATTGACGACTGACATGAACGAAGAGAATTCAAGATCGTCAATTAACAATTGAGCTTAGCAAATTTAATTAAAGGTCGTTCCATTGACGATTGATATGAGCAAATTCAATTGATTCAATCGAAGACTGTTCGACGATGATTGATATAATTAATGTTCCCTCCCCTTCCCGCGGGTTCTACTTAGCGCTTCTCGATCATCGGCATCTTCCACCTCGATGCTCCGGGTATGAATATTATCCACAAAATCAATTGTTATCTTGCGTAATCAAACGCTCGTCGACTAAATCGATTGAGAGGACTTGGTTAGACGACGTGAAAGTGTGTGAATGCTTGGTTAATGTGGTGCACGAGATTGAAATGTATATTAAGTATGGAGGTTCACCAGATAGGGAAATTTGTGTAGGAATAAGTGCGTAGATAATGCATTCACAAGTGAATGTAAAACAAGACGTTAGGTAGGAAAACAAAATTTAGGGCGGAGAAAGTGCACAGAAGTTGACACATCGTAAGAAACGGGTAGTTAGGATAGTAATGAAGTAAACTTGAATTAGTATGACAATGCAATTAATTGCAAAGCAAATTATCGATAGAAGAAATGTATAACAAGTGGTATAGAAGACAGAAGTATACAAGAGATGAATAAAGAAGAGTTACAAGAAATAAAGAGAAAAGGTTTGATCTTAGGATTGGGCAAGGAAGCAAAATAAAGATATACAAAAGAAGAATAACACAAGGATTGGTAAGACAGATGCTGTATAAATAAAAAGATTGAGGTACAAAAATAAAATAAAAAGAAAGTTATAGGATATGAAAAACTCCTTCTTGATGTTGCAAACTGAAGGAGACATGTAGGAAGGTGAAGACAGAGGAACATTTCATGGAGTTAGTAGGAAATGAAGGAAGAGTGAAGTATTGAAACTAACAAGATATAGGAGAAAAATGAAGAAAAAGAGGATGAAAAGGAAATATGGAGAGCAGTGAAGAGATCGGATATGCGTACCACGCATATTTACTTCAACAAAAATTTCGAAGGACATTTCTGTATCTTTACAACTCCTGTAAAAGCTCAAAAGTATACGAGAAGAATGTTTGCAGAAAGATTTCCATATATGTGTGGCTATGTTTTCTGCTAACACACATAGTAAAACAAAGCAGCACACATTCATATAAAATATATATGTATAACAAATACAAAAATGATCGTGTTAGTAACGATCATCTCTACATTATCGATATTTTTCGAGAGTTCGCCATCCACTGACATCCTCTTCATTAAACTCGCTAATTCCAATCATCAATTAAGCAAACGCCCTTTGCTTGATTGTTAATTAAACGATTCCCTTCGTTCATATCAACTGTCAGTTGAACGGTCTTTCATTGAATTCGTTGAAATCAATCGTCAATTGGACATTTTTCAACTGATTTTGTTCGAATCAATCGTCAATTAGTTGATTAGAGACATATTTGTTCAATCATTACGTGCAGAAAAACTTAATTGATATTTTTACAGCTCTGACTGTAAATACTTCGCTGAACAGCTGCCACTTTTGCGTTAAATCGTTCCAAAGAGGGCGCGTGATACGTGTCGAGTCCCCTTTAAACGCCCTGCAAATTTGCGAGCGCGATGTGTGAATACGAAAAATTAATTTATATAATAATTAGCCCGACAACGTGAGTGTATCTAACCGATCCGAATTGGTGCGCGTTTCGCGCGTCACTCGTCGTGACGGAAACGCGCCCGGTCGGATGCACCGAGGAGGGCGGAGCGGGCGCTGCGCGAATTCGCGCTCGCCCTCATCCGAGCGAATTCGCGTGCGAATTCGACGGCCGACACGATAAACGAGGAGAAATAAACCATCGACGGGCCATACAGCCTCCATTCGCGTTTCGCCGTTCTATTTTCTGCCGTAATAAAGATCGATATCCGCGCGCGATTTATTGGTCTCCGATGGCCCCTGGCCGGCCGGCGATCGCGCGATGGACGACACACGAGCGTCATTTCGGGGGGAATCTACAGCCCGTTGCGCAGAAGCGATACAGGGCCGGTCTCGTCCTATTAACGACGGCGGAATGAGATTTCCCCCGTAAAAATGTCCCGAGAACGGGGAAACCAAAGGCCGACTCGAGGTCGCGCCCTTTGCGCGGGGAAGCGTCTGCGCGCCGAAGAACCGGGATCTTCCGCGAGAGACTTCCGCCGCCAGGACTCTTTCGTGTCCGTGAGTGCTGCGGAGCGGCAGCGTCCGGGTATCATGAACGTAAGAATAACTGGACGGAGCATATTGTCGCGGGGGTGAAGCCCAAGGGGTGAGGGAAATGGTTGTACGTATTGCAATGGAGTTAATGTACCAAGATGGCGACGATCGCTATTTTGACACAGTGAAAATAGATATAAAACTCTTGTACCAACATGGCCGCGACGATGTACCCCTCTTACCTTAAGCCCGTGTCACACTACGGATTGGAAATTGAGGATTGCGGATTGAAGATTAGATTTCGACGAATCAATGCACTTTGGTCTTAGCTTGCTTGACTCCAGTTGGTCAAGTTCCAATCTTCAATCCGCAATCCTCTATCTCCAATCCGTAGTGTGACACGGGCTTTAGGCTTCACAGTCCCTCTTCTATAACCGCACTTTGCGCTCCGTCTATGTATTCTTACGTCCATGCCGGGCACACACGAAGAAGAGAATGCTGTCGTGTCAATAGAGCTGGTCGATCGGGCGGAGTAAATCTTCTCGATTCAATGGCGATATTATTGAAACTAATGCTCGAGTTATCGAAACAACGTATGGAGTGTACTGCGCTCTCAATAATATCTCTGCCGTTGAGTCAAGAAGATTTACTCCGCTATATATCGACCAATTCCATTGATACGACAGCGTTTTTTTCCCGTGCAATTTCCCGATATCTCCGACGAATGTTTCGTGCCACGTCGGAAGGTCGAGCGGAAAGTTACCGGCGCGATGCATTGTTACGACGCTTCGCCGGGAACCCACGGCTACGGACGTAATGATCTCGCGAGTCTTCCATTGGAAAATTAGTATTACGCAACCGTGCTTTTGATACCAGCTGATCGCGCGATATTGGGAAATCTGACGCGGAGGAGAGAGAGAGAGAAAGAAACACTATTTTGCGCCCCGAGAAGATCCTTTTCAAGCATACATATGCAGTATAAAAATGTTATGCATGCTTGACTCTAACAAAATTATTGTAATTAATTATTGCAATTAATTACTGTAATTAATTATTATAATTAATCCTTTCTTCAAGAGTATTGTAATTAAAAATGCCAGTGCTCGGACACGTACTTAATTTTCGACATTCTTATTGTTTTGGTCTTTAAATATAAGTATTTTAGCTTTCAACATAAAATATATGTAGAGTGTTTCAGACTTATCCGCGCAATTTTTGCGGGAACATAGGACGGATTGAAGTGAACATAAAAATCCCATACTGTTTCGCGATATTCGCAATAAATCTCGATTAATTAAAAAAGATTGGTAAATGATCACGCGCGAAACAGTAAATGAGCTGTAGTGGCGCCGCCTGCTGTTATATACTTACACATTAGATCAAACTAAACAAAAAAGTCCCCTAACGCTTTGCAAACGATTATATAATAGATTTTTGGATATTAATTAAAGAAAATTTGTGTATTATCGTGCATAATTATATAATAATTTTCTTTTGTTAATAATTAAAAATCTACGTGGTTATTTGTAAAATGATAAAAGGCTTTTTTGTTCAATTCGATGTACAAATACACAACAGCGCACAGCTGTCGCCAGTGCAGCTCATCTACCATATCGTGCGTGACCACTCACCAATCTTCTTTAATTATTATTGCAAAAATCGCAAAACAGTGTAGGATTTTGTGTTCACCTCAATCCGTTCTGTGTTTCCACAAAAATTTCGGAGGAGAATTTAGGATATCTTGTATAAAAGCAGTGTTAAACAGCAAATTATTGTTGTTAATGAGCAAATTATTGTTGTGCAGAATGGCACTGTAGTAATTCCAGTACGTATATTTTCACGTTCGTTAATTTTGCACGAGGGGTAAAAGAGATAAAAAGATTTTTATTTTTAAAACACAGCGTGAGCTAGAATACAAAGTTCTACGTGCTCTTCTACGAAGAAGCTGTTTAGTCACGTGATAGCGCTATAGTACGTCTTCGGACAAGTTCGGAGGGATTCGGAAGGATTCGCTGGAGATCAGATAGGTCCAGAGAGACGCGTACAGAACCCCGTCGTAGAAAAATACTTTTGCAACTTTATTCTACTCTTCATTAAAATCGCGTATATTGATAAATGCGTGCTTCTAACTTACATCCCACGAGTATTTTACCCAAAGATTATCGCAGGAGCAGGTTCAGATAAAAACGACCATTCAAACATAACGCGAAATAAATTCATTCGCGAACGTTCGTCGATCTCTCTCTCTTTGACGCACTGAGAGAAAAAAATAGTTGGAATAACTATAATCTCACTATATTTTATAGTTCGTTTTGGCCTCAAACATATATTTATAGTTCATCTAAACATGAAGATATAGTAGAATGAACACAGATTTATAGTCACCATCTTATTACTCTATATATATGGTAAAGCACCTTTTGGGAATATAGTTACATGTACCTATATTTGCCAAATATTCCAATTGTATTGACTATATAAAATAGTTAATTTCTCTTACCATTCAATATTTGCCACCTTACCATATTTTTTATTTCAAATAATTATAATTCTTGGTAAAAATTTTACACGGGTCAGTTATACTATACTTATATTGTAAATATTACAAATATTATGGTAACATTTAGTGTAAAAATTATACTCCTAACTATAATATTTTTACTATGCCATTATAGTTCCAAATATCGTACATTTTTCTCTCAGTGTAGAAAACTTGTAAATGATCATGCAGAATATGGTAAATGAGTTATAGTAACGACGACTGCCGTCGTATACTTATACTTTAGGTCAAATTGAACAAAAAAGTCCTCTACCATTTTCCAAATAATCACATAGATTTTTAATTATTAATTAAAGAAGATTATTGCACGATTTTGCGTGATCATCTTCTTTAATTAATAATTAAAAATCTATGTGATTATTTGCAAAATGGTAGAATACTTTTTTTTTCAATTTGACCTAAAGTATAAGTACATGACGGCAGTTGTCGCTATTATAACTCATTTACCATATCCCGCATAATCATTCACAAATTTTCTACAATTAATATCTCGATAATTATTGCGAATATCGCAAAACAATATGGGAGTTTTGTGTTCACCTCAACCTGTTCTACGTCCCCACAAAATGTCCGAAGCAGAGTTGAGACACCCTGTATATGGTAATGCATCTTTTGGGAATATAGTTACATGTACCTACAATTGCCAAATATTCCAATCGTATTGACTATATAAAATAGTTAATTTCTCTTACCATTCAATATTTGCTACCTTACTACAGTTTTTATTTCAAATAATTATAATTCTTGGTAAAAATTTTACACGGGTCAGTTAACCTATGCTCATATTGTAAATATTACAAATATTATGGTAACATTTACTATAAAAATTATCTTCCTAAATGTAATATTTTTACTATGCCATTATAGTTCCAAATATCATACATTTTTCTCTCAGTGCGGTATTGATCGTAAATTGGCGGACGTTTCCGGAAAGATGGAAGATCCGGTCAGTTTTCAATTGATCGCGCAGAGAGAGCAGAGACGAAGATGAGCGTTCGTCTTTGTATCTTCTCGCGCGGCTACACCGTCTCCGTGGCTGGCTGAAGCCGGAGGATGGCTAAATAAGTCTATCCTCGAAAAGTCGCCATTCAACCGCGATCGTGCGGACGATCTTCGCGCGAAGTGATTTAATATCCGTACACGCCGCGTATCTTCCGCCGCTCGCTAGGAACGGCTTATCTATTTCTGCGAGACGTCAAAAGCCGCGGCGACGACGACGACGACGGTCATCCCTCGAACCCGACCGGATGAGGCTTTTCATATCCGCGTCTGGCAACGAGAGAGACGGTAACCGAAATCCGGTCGCGGACCGACACACCTAGTCGACTGCGGAATTCTTTTGAGCGCGATCACGCGCACTTTTCACGACCACCGTCCTCCCCCTCTCGCCCTCTCGCCCATCCCGACGGCCAGCGTTATTCACTGGCCGCCGCCCTTTGATGTTCTTCGCGGAATTTCAACGCGGAGAGAAAAAACGCGCCTTCTCTCGCGCGAAAAGGAGACGCGCGGATGTGGAGGCGGCGCGGTCGAAAGGTTTCCGCCACGATCGGTCGGTTACATAATCCCTCCACTCCCCCGCACCGATATCGTCAGCAGCATATAATGCTAACGCTTCGGATGTATTTCTGCTCACCTGCGAAGACACGCTTCGATATTCGCCGCTGCATTACGCACGTTGTCTATTCTCGACCTCTGGTCGAGTGGAGTCGCGAGAGCCTCTTAACGACGCTCGTGCCTACGACATCGCGTTGGTTTCCTTCCCTCTTCCCTCCCCCGGGGAACAGGTTGCCTCAGGAAGTGCGCAATATACGCCGATGCGATAGGTGATTTTAACCTTTCTTGACTTACGTATCGATCTCTCGAACCGGCGAGACGCAATATCGTTGCTTTCTCGAGACCATAAACGTTATGGAGCGCAAGCACTTAAACCGAAATTTATGGCAAAAACAAACTTTTAATCTATTTAATTTCCATTGATTAAAAATCTACCTCATATACCAAGCACGGATCTTGTGTTAAAAAATCACGTGAGTCAAGGAAAGTTTAATCGTCCTATAATTCGCTCTTAGAACTTAGAACTTAGAATGGTCCCACGATTAGTCCTGTATGTTTTCGTTCGTGTGACGCACTGAACATCTTTCTGTACGTTGGACTTTTGTATCTTTTAGACATTTCACATTTAAAACAAGTAATTCTCTTGATATTTATATCTTGTATATTGAATATGGAGGAAACTGTTACGTGTGTACTAAACTCATTTGTTATACTGCAATTCTATGTACTATAACAATAACTTTCTCAAGTTCAATACTACTTTTATGTATCGCGCTGTACTCTTGAGGGAAATCTTCTCAGAGCGTAAAATAAAGTTTTTTTTTTTTTTTTTTTATAAAAATTGAACTTCATTCTGAATTAGTCCCCCGTCTAACTAATAAAACTAGTCTCAAGATACAGATAAATATAAAAAACAAATATTACGCTAACAATACTTGGAATTCTCTTTGATGACAGCAATGAACATTCAAGATGAATACATTGTGCAAAATTTGATAGGTAAAATGTGTTTACTCTCTTTCTCCTCCCCCTCTCTCTTTCTTTTTCACACATATACATACACACTTTCTTTCTCTCGACGAAATTTCTCACAGTGGAAAGAAAACCGAAATCGAGTTATACGTTTTCAAATGCAAAACATGAATATGTGTCTAAATTCATACTTTGGCAAAAAAAAAAAAAAAAAAAAAAAAACAGAAAGGCAAAAGCTAATCAGAACTCGCGCTGGGAGAAAACCAGAAACTGTCGACTACCATCTAATCAGCAGCGTGGGTTCTGATTGGCTTCTGCCTTTCTGTTTTTGGCTTCTCTGTCAAGGTGTGAATTCGCCCTGAGAATGTGTGCGCGCGATTGCATAAACGAGCGGATAAAAGAATCGTGCCGGTGCGGGGAGGATTTCGCTGGTGCGGTTCGTAGGAGTATTGGGTTTCCGACTTGGTACGTTAGGATCAGCGTGAGCCGCGGCAGCTGTCCCCGTAAAACTAGACGGAAGCGGAGCGCGATACGATCGGCGCGGAGAGCGGCCAATTTTCTCGAACGCGGCCAGCTGCGGGGGGAGAAAAAAATAACGAGGAGCGCGCGCCGACACGGTGCCGAGTGAATTTTCCGACCGCGCGTAATTCCGGAGGAATGCCCGATCGATTCGGCGCGCGAATTCGTTTTCGAGGGCTCTCCGGGCTGCGAGAGGGAAGGAGCGAGCGGCCGAATCGCGGCCGCGCCGCGATTAAAAGCGCTATTACGAATAATTAAGCTAATAAAGTAAATAAATATATGAGTGAGCTGGAAATCAAATTATTCCGCGTCGATTTTCGAGATTATATCTTTCATTATGTACACCTATACGAGCCACGCCTGAAATCGCCAAACATCATTTCATCAGCAAATTCTGTCACTCGAATCTCCTCCCCCCTCCTTCTCTCTCTCTCTCTCTTTCTCGCACATATTCCCGGGGTAATAAAGCGGAGTTAATGTTACTGGAAAATGTTTCATACATGAGGCTCGCCCGTGATTTAATTCCGAAGCGGCCGCGCAAGTGACACGCGTCCCATTGACGGCCTTCTCTCCTGGATATCTCGTTCCGACAATTCGCGATATCGTGTTCCACGAACGACACATGAAAATATGCGGGGAACTCGCCTGACGAAAATCTCGCAGACAACGTGTGTACGAAGATACAGCCGAGTGATGAAGGGCTCGCAATGCTTTTCCTCGATGAGCTTCGCAATTCGCATCGCGTATTCGACAGAAAAGCGTACTCCCTGAGAATTACCTTGAGCTCAAGTTGGATCCCATTGGATGCGTTACGAAACTTACCGAGGCTGCAAAATATTGCAACCTTTAACCAGCCGACTGTACGCACGCGTGTTTCTCCCATAAACGTCACCGTTCGCGACTTCGGGGTGCGGGCACTCTCGCTCGCGAGAGACTCGCTCCTTCGTTTCGGCTCCAGCGGGGGAGAATATTTGAGAATCAGAGAACGGCGGGAATTCAGGGGAGGGAGTCGGGAAGGGCAATACATTATGCGAACGATACTTCGGGGCTTCCGTGGCAAGATGATAGCGACGAGGTCGACATCCGCCGCGAACTTGAATAAGGGTAGGCAGGAGCGGCGGGTCACGCCCCGGCGTTAATTATTAATTATTCCGGTCGATTCGGTTCCCGGCTAGGAAACGAAGTTATCTTCTTACCCGGCCGGCGCCAACGCCGCCGCCGCCGCCGCCGACATCGCCGTCGTCGTCGCCGCCGCCTCTGTCTCCGTCTCCACGCTGCCCCCGGCTGCTATCTCGTTCCCGTGGTACGAAAAGTCGTTACTCACGTAACAACGTGGCCGTCGCGAGAGATTCGGTATGCAAAGCAGGACACCCCCATCCGTCCATTATGTACGCTATCGCGACCCATTTCCGCCCCGCGAGCGCGAGTCGAATCGGTTAGAGATGCCGCGAACTGCCGGGGACCGGGGAGAGACGTTGTCATTTGTTCGAGACTGATCTCGGTAGCGCCCGCTTCTCAATCGCGGGCGCGCGGAGAACTGGCGAGAAAGAGAGCTCTGGCGGGGAAGAAGCTCAGGGGTTCGCTCTGACGAGAGCTCCCCGCACAGAAAGTTTCTTGGGATCTGAGATCCAGTTTGACTCCCCAAAATAGTAATGGCTTCTGGCTAGAGAAGCGCAAAGTTGCAAACATGCGAAGTGCGTCCAAAATTCTTTTCCGATCTTCACTTTATGTTAAAATTGTATCAAGCATGTTGACTTTACAAATAATTTCATTATTCAATAGAACATTCAAGAGATTTGAATGCCTCAAGAGACTTTTATTTTTTATTCTCTCTATTGAATACGATAGCTTGTGCAAAAAAATAGGATATTCTGTTTGATACCATACAAATATTTATCCTTCCATTTCCTATATATGGGATGTTTAATCTAATAACTCACGGAGGAACCGCGGTGTACAGGTAGATTAGGTCAAAAAATTCATCTATCATTTTGCGAACAACCACGTAAAATTTTGAGTTATTAATCAAAGAAGATTCGTGAATGATCGCGCGCCATACTGTATGAGCTATGACGGCGTTGTATGTTTGTATATTAATGCCAAATTGAACGAAAAAGTCCTCTACCATTTTTCAAATAACCACGTAGATGTTTAGTTATTAATTAAAGAAGATTAGTGCATTATTGAAGCACAACTATACCTTAATCTTCTTTAATCAATAACTAAACATTTACATGATTATGTGCAAAATAATAGAGGACCTTTTTATTCAGTTTGACCTAATATACACAGCAGTAGAAGTCGCCATCACATCTCATCTACCGTATGGCACGTGATGACTCACGAATCTTCTTTGATCAATAACTCAAAATTTTATGTGGTTGTTCGTAAAATAATAGGAGAATTTTTTGTTTTGTTTTTTTCAATTTGACCTAATATAACTGTACATCGCTACTCCTCTATGAGTTACCAAACACTCTATATTTACATTTTAAAAACTGAAATGTACTACTAAAACATTTGTTATGTTTCTAGCAAAATTTACTGTATTTCTGAGCAAAATAGACTCTATTGACAGTCTAGTTCTGGACTACTAAAGACACAGTAAAATGGAAAAGAATTCATATGAAAAAATCTGTAATATTCTCTTCGTGTATCGCAGTGAAACAAATAATTTGGAACAAATTTGGGCATTCCAATCGAAACTATGCTACATCTGGAAGAATCTTGAGAAGTTTCTGTCCGGATGCTCGTGAAAAATTGCGGCGCATACGTCTCGCTCATCCGATGGAATCCAAAGATCTTCACCCGGCGATTGTTCGCGCGGCATGATTGTCTTCATTAAACTCGCGCGCCATTTGGAAAACCGACGAAAGGAATAATTTGTGGCTCGAGGAAAGGACAATAGGAGTAGAGGGATGAGGAGTCCTGCTGATTGCTCTGGCGACAAAAATCCGTACACCGTCCGATCTCTCGAAAACGCAATTTCTCCCGTCGGAGCTCGTTGCCCTCTCCTGAGGCACGACTGGAAAAAATCCCGCGTGCCCAAGGGCCGACTGGCGATGGGGGAGAAAAGGAGCGCGGCAGAGAGTAGAAGAGAGAAAGGCACGGAGAAAAAGAAAGGAAACGTCAAGCATCGGCGAAGTGCATTGTCAGAATTCTAGCGAGTCGACGCGGGTACTTCTCGCTCTCCCGGAGTACTTCTTTCTGAAAGCACGATTCACCGGACGAGACTGTTCGTATAAAGGGGAGTGTATTGTACACCGAGGAGTCCAACCTTACCCGTCCGGGGTGGGTTTGCCTCCGGGGGTATGAGAGGGCGAGGTTGAAAGTGTACCCACGATGATAGCAGCGCGAAAAGACGACGACGACGACGACGACGACGGTAACGTCCGCACTGAGGGACATGGAGGGATGTAAAGGGCCGGAAACAAAGGCTGGGCGTTTGTCGCATCGCTAATCTCCAAATTGCGAGGAGGTATCCACGGAATCTCGTCGTCGTCGCCGTCGTCGCGCGTCACTCCTAGCACTGGATACTTGAGGGGTTGGAGGAAGTATCGAGAGGCGCGAAACAGAAAACAATGCCTGCGACTCTCGTGGCAGACGTCGCGAGCAAACGAGCGTGGTGCGAAAGGGGGCGCGAAAGACAGGGACTTTGGACAGGACGGGAAAGACGTACGGCAGCCATGGCCGAGAATTCGGCAGGATACTTAAGATGCCGAAGACGGTGGTGGTGGTGGCGGCGGCGATGCTCGCTCGTTCGCGAGGAATTCATTTCGTGCGCGCGGAAGCGGCGAGGCGCCGCCGCCGTCGGCGCTTCGCCGCGCCGCTGCAAAAACACCCGATAAATTATCCCGGAATCGCTGCGTCGACGATACCATCCGTGCTGCATAAGTGATAAATGGTTGCTTTCGAGTATCAGCCCCCGGACGAGTGGCCCGGAGTGAGAATCGCGAGAGGAGAGAATGAGAGAACCTGGGGGTGAGCGGCGCAGAGAGAGAGGGTCGCGACAAGGGAGCGAGACTCGAGGGAGAGCAGCCAGAAAATCTTCGTTATCGCCGTGACGATCGCGGTAAAACGCGGCCCGACTCGATCTCGATTCGCGGGTTAACGAGACCTGTTCCTTTGACGCCAGCGATACACACCTCGGGCTCGATCACACCGCTATCGGGAACGAGCCATTGCCGAGCTCGCGTGGCGTCGCCGTTCGCGAAAACGCCAAGACTGCGGCGGGACGAAAGAAAACGAGATAGGATAAAACGTCCAATTATCGGCATCCTCCTTAGTCGTTGCCGCTCTAGAAAAACCTGGTTTTTCTTGCGGCCTCCCATGGCAAATCATGTTCATGATTTCACATGTGAAGTTCTTTTTTGGAATTATAGGCAGACAAGAAGTTTCACCGTAATGCTGCTTGCGAAAAAATTCAGGTTTTTTTTAAGTATCAGTGGCTAAATGGTGTGTCAATATAATTGGATGTTTTATTTTAGACAAATGAATTCATTATACAGGGTGCGGCAAAAGTATCGGACCGGTAAAATATCTCGAAAAATATAAGTTTTACAGAAAATTGCTTTAGATAAAAGCTATAAGTCTTAGGAAAATCTATTTACTGATTTTAACAGTTTGACCTTGGGTGACATTTCGAGGTCAGGTCGAGGTTAACATTGCTTTTTTAAATAGAAACATATATTTTTTATTACGGAATTTTATTCTACGTGAAGAAACACATAATTTTTGTTTGAAAACATTTTTTATACGACCTCTATTTTCTAAGATATTTGCGGAAATATCTACAAAATTATTGGTTTCAATAATTTTTTATTCCAATTCTATCAACTTTACCAAAAAATAGCAAAAAATAAAAATTTTCTATATTCATTTCATAGAGCTCCGAAAATTTTTTCAGAATTTTTTAATTAACTTTTTAGTACTGCATTTTCTTGCATTTTCTTCAAGTACTAAAAAGTTAATTAAAAAATTCTGAAAAAATTCTCAGAGCTCTATGAGAAAAAATAAACAATTTTTATCTTCTGCTATTTTTCGATAAAATTGATAAAATTCCAATAATTTTGTAGATATTTCCGCAAATATCTTAGAAAATAGAGGTCGTATAAAAAATATTTTCAAACAAAACTTGTTTGTTTCTTTACGTAGAATAAAATTCCGTAGTAAAAAGTATGTTTCAATTTAAAAAAGCAATGTCGACCTCGACCTGACCTCGAAATGTCACCCAAGGTCAAACTGTTAAAATCAGTAAATAGATTTTCCTAAGACTTATAGCTTTTATCTAAAGCAATTTTCTGTAAAACTTATATTTTTCGAGATATTTTACCGGTCCGATACTTTTGCCGCACCCTGTATATTCTGAAAAAATTCCTCCCAGGCGCAATTAAGTTTTAAGCTAATATTTCTGTTTTAGTTTCCCAGTTCTATTTATAATACGACTAATCGCAAGTTTATTTAAAATTAATTATAAAATACATAAGCCTGTAATGTTATACTTTATTACAGATATATTTTACTTATTTCCATATTTACAATTTTTTATCACAATTTTGTAACAAATAAATTCGTGATGCACTCAGCACCGCGCGCGCATCTCTCCGCCTAAAGATTAAATCCCTACTGAAGACTTTAAAGACGTATTCAGACGTAAGTAATGCGTCTCTGCAAGATCATAAAGCTCAACTTTAAATGCACATAAGGAGTCTTAATTTCATAGAGAAGTGGTTCGGTTCCACGGACAGAGACAAAGGCGGAAAAAGAGAAGGAGAAAAGAACTGCGAGCAAGAGAGGTGAGAAGAAGAAATAAAGGAAAAGAGCTCGCGAAGAAGAAGCGTGCCTGCTCTCGAGGCACCATCTTCGCGGGCCGGCACGAATGGCCTCTTTCACGCTCGTTCGGCGGCATTAACGAGACGTCGTTATTCCGTACGGCGAGGCAGCCGGCCCGGAATCGAACCGATATCGATTATCCGTCGATTCCTGGTACCGCGTGCCCCCGGCGCGCGCGCCCCCCCCCCCCC
>NW_022639478.1:2543146-2546008 GCF_010583005.1 Odontomachus brunneus
CCCTGGCGGCCTCGCGAGGGAGGCGCACAACCCGGCGCCGAAGGGCGAGAGAGATCGGACGCGTGCGACCCGATCGATCCGATCTGTTGCCGCGCGAGAGCCGCGCCGCTTCGTTATTCCGCGTGGTTGAATACCACGAGAAGGGAGGCCTCCTTCCCTTTAATCGAGGCCCCACGCTGAGCGTCCCCGTGTAAATACGGAAATATCTCGCACCGAATGTCGCCCGCCGAGGTTTCGAGTTCCGTGCCAACGTTGTATGGGAAACCAGTAGTCCGCTAACTTTCCGGAATTTTCGTGATAAAGCTTTTCGTGTCAACTAATTATTTTACGACCGATTGTTCAAAAAGGACAACCTTCCCCACTGAGAGAAATTATCCGGTAAAAAATTAACAAACGGATAGCTCCTACCAAAATGCCGATGATGAATTTTTGTATCAGGAAACATCCGATGAGAAATATCAGTTCATAATTTTTTTATTGGTTTATCTGATGAATGCCATTATGATCGAAAGTATTCGATAAAATTTAATCGGATATCCTGGTCGGATACAAAAATTGATCGGAATTTGACCGGAAATATCCGCTTGTTAATTTTTTATCAGATAATTTCTCACACGTAAGGCATAAGAGAATTCACCAATCAGAATTCTTTATTTCTATTCTGAAGGACTGCAATTGCTGGATTTTCTTATGCCTTATGTGTTATGCGTTATGTGTTACGACTAATGGCTTATTGTAGTTGTGCTTTAAGGCCATTCTACAATTGCGTAAACGTGCTCGTAAGTGATTGTAAGTGATTACGACAACCAATCAGAATAAAGCAATCAGTTAATAAAACACTCTGATTGGTTGGCTTGTACGTTCACGACCACGTCTACGCAATTGTAGAATGGCATTTAGACCTTATTGTGCACGCGCATTGTTATCGACTGCACGAGACTTTCGAGATCACAAGGTGATATATGAGACACGAGGTGTTTGAAGATTAAGTAGTAGTGCGCGAGTAAAAGCTTGCGAGCTGCACATTTTATTAGAACGGAAAAACTAGATCGGATTACGTTTATAGATGTGAAACAAGATTTCGCACGATAAACGTCGCGAAACTCTCTTCCGTGGATTATTAGATTTCAGGAAACCGCGTATTACAGAAAACACGGGATAATTTAACATCGTCGTGTCTTTAAAGCCACGCAAACTCAATTCCATGTGTCACGGGAGAACGAGCCGGTAAATCCTCTGTAACAATGTAGACACCTTATGGAACATTCGAAAGAATAAAGAGAAGCCATTTTCACAGCTTCTCTGTTTTCCAGATATTGTCACTATACCACGTCCCCTCCACTTAACCGCCTTGATCTCCCTTAGAATTTATTAACGAAAGTGCCCGGTTTGATACTCTGCGTGGAACAATTCAATTTAATCGATTTGGATAGAGCCAAGGGACGGGTGAAGAAACTTCCGCGGCGCGAAGAGAACGCGAGACACTGACTGCTCTGCAGAAGCCTCCGTTATATCATAATAAGTAATACCCCGGAACTTGTGGATCGTTTAGTGCGCTGTATTTCGACGGCTCAGCCGGTATTTCTTCGGGAACTTCACCGGGATTTAAAGGGACCGCGCTCGCGCGGCGCCCTCCACAGTTGGCGGTCCTTTAAACTTTGAAGAGATCTCGGGAGGGCGAGAGCGAGAGGGAAAGAGGAATCCGGCCTTTCGGGCAGGGCCGAATGTTCTTTATCGGTGTGCGTTAGCCTAACCGGTACTGCCGACTCGACGGCTACGAGTCCTCATCCGGAAATTTCGGGACAAATATTGCCCTTCGCCCTTAGGGGTCGGGGGAGCGTGTGGAGAGGGAGCAGACTCCTGGCAAATTAAGAGTAATATGTGCCGACGAACGGACGTACGTACCTACGAACGTACGAACGTGGCAAATACGAAGACTCGAAAGGGGCGGCGAGAGCACGACCACTCGGCTTGATTAAAATTTTCAGAACTCTTCTCTCGCTAATTACCGGGATACTTGGCGTCCTCCCTTCTCGTCCGTTTAATACGAAAAGAACGCAACAAGAGAAAGAGGCGGGCGCTCGGTTATTACTCTGCGCGACGCGAGTTGCTTGCCCGGACAAAGGGAGAAGGAATTTTTGTGCGTTGATGATCACAAAAGAGAAGGTACGGTACCGTGCGAAACGTAACGCTATACTACCTCACCGGTGCCGGCTTCGCGTTCAGCGCCCCACCGAAAGGCCGATTAATGCCGTGATGAATGAAACAGAACGACATTAAATAATATACGTGCGTACACTGAGAGAAAAAAATAGTTGAAATAACTATAATCTGACTATATTTTAAAGTTCGTTTTGGCCTCAAACATATATTCATTTATCTAAACATGAAGATATAGTAGAATGAACACAGATTTATAGTCACCATCTTATTACTCTATATATATGGTAAAGCACCTTTTGGGAAAATACATTGAGCGAAAAGACTGGTAACTATAACAAACTGCATTTAGTTACAGAAATTTATTGAATCCTTAGTAACTAATACTAAATATGATAATAATTACCAAATATTTAATAGATCGGAAGTATGACGTAATTGCATTCACAGTAACATCAATTAAATAATTTAGTAATAATTACTTAATGTTAAATATTTAATATGAAATATATTACAGTTATGAGCAGATATTTGATAATTGTTATGAAATTGTTATATCCCATGTAATAAAAAATTCAGTAGGTACGAGTTCTATTTTGTTAAAAGTATGTTTTGTTGCAGCACAACGAAAAATTCATTCCTTTGCAGCTATTACATCGTTTCAATATCTATTATTACAGATGGTTGGTTGAACCTACCAAA
>NW_022639478.1:2546018-2549229 GCF_010583005.1 Odontomachus brunneus
TTTACTATTCCATTATAGTTCCAAATATCATACATTTTGTTCTCAGTATAATGTGACGCAGACGTAGAGGTAATACAAAATGAAATATTCAAGGAAATTAGCGTACGAACGAATCGATATTTTCAATTTCTTATTTTTCCTATTTAATTAGCCAGTGAAACTAATCCGTTTGTAACGCTACCTGTCAGAACGCTTAATAATAACACTGGTCTACAAAAAAAAAACTTTTACACATAGATCACATCATGTAATTTGTATAGTAGTTTTTCAATTAAAAAATAATGAGAAAAGACAAACAAATGTTTTCTATTACCCAAGTTTTTCCATGGAAAGTGATTTTTGTTTTATGCGATTTTTAAGTTTCAAGAAAATATATTTTCCCTATACAGAGTATCCTAGATTCTCCCTCACAATTTTTGTAAGAAAATACACGAATTACGTATACGTAGAACGAATTAAAGTGAACATAAAAGTCCTAAACGGTTTTGCAATATTCGCAATCAATCTCAAGATATTAATTAAAGAAAACTGATGAATGATCACGCGCGATATGTGAGCTGTAGTGACGCCGTCTACTTGTGTAGATTTACACCTAATATATAAGAGTATATGGGTCGAAATTTTAATCTCACTTTAGAAACTGCCCTGAGAACTGTCTGATATCTGTATATTCTGAAGGATCAATATATGTGTAATACACATGGAAATTTAAATCCTACTTAGCCCCTCTAAATGGCAAAAAACGCACAAAATACCATCTGCAGGTTCTAACGAGGACCTCTCGGCAAAGCTGGTAGATTAAACGAAATCAAAAGAGATTGATATAGGTTTCAGAGTATCAAACCAGGCGTTAAGTGGTACATCGACGTCAAAAGCAGGATCAAATTTTCGACTGTGAGTAGTCCCAACTTTTCGCAGACAATTTTAATCATACTATGTGATTCCTGATAACCAAGGCGAGTGCGGACACGATTATCGCCAACCCATCCATGTCGTCCAGCGCAGATTTCAATTGGCGAGACACTCGATCGAGCCGAAAGAAGGCCAGTGTGACGCGACGGATCGGCTCTCGCAATCGCACCCTCCCGGGTGCGCTCCTGCGGGAGCACTCCGGGGCGGAAACGGTTTCCCTGCCCCCGACACTTTTATCCCCTCGTTTTCTCTCTTTCTCTCTCTCTCTCTCCCTCTATCTTTTTTCCTGCCGCTACCGTCGATTCGATTCCCGTCTCGCCGCCGCCCTTCGCGCTCGCGAAATCCAATTTGCCCGTCGTAAGCTGACCCACGCGCGAGCACGGCCCGAATCCAGAGGTGGATTTTCACAGTTTTCTAAATTCAAGGAAATGATCCCGACGATTCTATCCCCGGCGTCGGAAGCCGCTCTCCTCGCTTCATCTCCTCCGCATTCGCATCTCACCGATGCGAATCTAACTAATCTCCGTCTCTCTCTCTCTCTCTCTCTCTCCCCCTCCCTCATCTTCTATTTTTCCGCAGTTCCTCGAGTTCGCTCGTTGACGATCGAGTTGCAGAAGGAAAGTCCCGAAAGCCTCGGGAGAAAAAAAATCGCCAACAAATTGCAAACCCTATACGTTCACGTCGGGTCGCCGCGAAGCCGTTGGACCGACAAGAGCGCCCGCTGTTGAAGTCCATAATTTTCCCGGAAATTGTTTAGCGGTTGTTCCTCTGTTAATTAGCAGTACCTTCGTCCTCCGTGGTTAATTTCGAAAGCGTACAATTACCAACTACTTTTTGTCTAAGTGCGATAAGTAATGGATAAGCGATCCCTGATTACAACCTACGTATAGAGAACTTCACCGTTCGCGTTATCGCCCCCAATCGCTTGTGCGATAAACGGAAAATAAGAACACGCGGGAAAAACGTTGAATATAATATTAATGTATATTTATGTACTTATTTATGTATATATCCATATATATAATTTTCTTTTCTACATT
Organism: Odontomachus brunneus; assembly: GCF_010583005.1. Taxonomy (NCBI): domain Eukaryota; kingdom Metazoa; phylum Arthropoda; class Insecta; order Hymenoptera; family Formicidae; genus Odontomachus; species Odontomachus brunneus. Next base: position 2,547,971 of record NW_022639478.1, read on the forward strand.
AAAATTTTATCTTTATATCTTTCTTTTAAATTGAAATAAATAAATTTTAAACATTTGCCTCGTTTCAAGCATTAACACCTTTCCAATATAAACAAAGGAAAATATTCTTTTCTGCTGTGAACATAAATACATAAATAAACGAGTAGTATCAATGTATATTTATGTATCTCTATATATTTTTCTTTTTTACATGAAATTCTCTCTCTCTTTTCCTTTTATCTTTCTTCTAAATTAAATAAGCAAATTCCAACCATCTGACTCCAGTCGCTTGTACAGTAGATTGCAAAACGATTTAGACACAATGAAGTTAGGATTTTAACTGTCAAAATTGAGAGTCATGATTGAACGGGTTTCCCCAGAAATTAAATTATTAATTGTTGTTAGCATTATTATTATTTATTATTATCCAGCGATTTTAATTATATTATTTTTGCGCAAGTCCGTCAACAATCACTTTCAATTTTGACAGTTTGGTGAGCTCCCAACTTCATAGTGGCAATTCTTCAAGCTTTGTACTTCTGTACATCTTCACCAATGTAAACAAAAAAATGCTCTTCCCCGTTGTAAACATAAATAAATAAATAAGCCAATAATGCTATTAATCGTTCTCGCAAATTTCAGCACTCTCAGCAATATCGATGTTACCCTTTCGTAGTAATCGAGAGTTTCTCTTCGGAGTCGGCTAGAATCCCACTTCGTGATACACAAACAGAGGCTCCGCGGCGACCAAACGTGGCTCCGCCAACCCCTCGTCGCTATTTTAACAAGTCGGACCACTCTCTCGAGCGCGACACCAGGATACCGATCATGTATCTCCTCCTCTAGCGTGAACTCGTGAAGAGTGTAAAGTTTCACGTGAAAATTTCCACATTTCCATTGTTCAGGAAGTTACGTGATCACTAAAGTCGTCGAGTTCACGTGGAACTTTTCACTTTTCACGTTTCCGCTCTTACGAAGAAGTTACATGATCGCTACCTGGCTCCGTACGTTCGATAGTAGCTCGCAGATAGCTCAATTCGCGCGGCGGGATGCACGACTTAACGGAAACGCAAGCCGACACGCTTATCGAGCAAGGTTATCTCGGTGGTATCGCTGCCACCAGCCCTGACCCGCTCTACGTGCCAAGAAGCATTGCGGCCAGCCGGCGCGGAGCAAAAGAAAGAAGGAGAGAAGAAGAATGAGAGAAACAGATAGGTAGAGAGAGAGAGAGAGAGAGAGAGAGAGAGAGAGAGAGAGAGAGAGAGAGAGAGAAAGAGAGA
>NW_022639478.1:2549495-2554026 GCF_010583005.1 Odontomachus brunneus
ACAGAGAGAGAGAGAGAGAGAGAGAGAGAGAGAGAGAGAGAGAGAGAGAGAGAGAGAAACGCTTGTGTGCGTAATAGAGTTCTCAGTAGCTAAGTCTAACGGTATCGTAAATAAATAAGCGAGAAACAAGGCGAAAAAAAATATATATACACACACGGAGCCGGAAGCGCGATAACAGGGGAAGCCATGTCGATTGCATTCCCCCTACCTAGTGAATGAAGTGATATGATTAGACGTACGTGATGGTACGCGTCTACAACAAAACGAGGCGCAGAACGAAAAACGATCGCCGCGAAATGGATCGATTCGACTATATTATCGTCCCTCTTCTGCAAGACGAAAATTCAACGACTCCAAAGTGGAAATCAAGCCTACACTGAGAAAGAAATGTTTGGTACTTGTAACTATAATCATACACATAGAGAAACAATTACTACAATTTATGGTCAAGAAAATCATCTTTTTGTTAAATTCTGCTATATAATGTTAGTGACGATATAACTCTAATATGTATGTTATTACTACCATTTCATTACGAAATATGATTGGGACCAAGAATAACTATAATTTTAGTTAGATTAATCATTTTTTTCTCTCGGTATAAAAAGACAGAGTAAGTAACTTTTACTCTCGTACTGAAAGTTTCAACCTTCCAACTGCTTCGTGAGTTATTTTGAGAACAATTGAAATGTCTATTGTCTATCAGGAATTTTGCTAAAAAAAATTATAGACATTGGAGGTTAAACAACGTCCTGACTAGAAAGCGGAGGCCTGGAACAATAAAAAAAATGTTGCCCCGACCTTTTTTATTCATAAGAAAAGTCATACTGTTCACGAAACAAACCGTGTTAGCGAAAAACAGGGAAACAGACGGAGGAGGTTAAGCTCTCCCCTACTATTTACTTCATCATCCACTGAATTGGATAATACTGTTTTCTTGTGAGGTACATTTGAATGAGAGTAAAAGTGACTCATCTCAATCTTGATTGTACCATACATAGAAGAAATATTGCAGTAAAAATTAAAACGAAATTTTTGTGATCTTGGATCATACAGAAATTATGACTGAAATTATTATATATTTGTTGAAAACTGACGTGTTTGACTTTTTACTATAAAATTATTGCAATCATTTGAATGTTTTTTATATGGCACACGTATTAAGATTGAAACGTCAAATTTATTATAGTTTATATAAGGTGTGTATGTGTGTTCACACCGTAACGGTATTTTTACCAGTTGCAATAATCGGACGGGAAGGTTCTAAATGTAATATATAATTAGTCAAATTTTAAACAGCAATAAAATGCAATAATAAAAATGTCGAAAATATTCTTTTTTTTTTTAAAGAATCAAAGTCACTTTAATTTTTTTTAAATGGAACCACATCTTTTTTATCCGTAATGTTGTAAAGAGAACCGAAACAAATGAAATAATAACTCATAAAGTTATATTTATTGTTATTTTTGCAAAAGTATTGCATTATTTTTGCAAATTTATTGTTTTATTGCAAAAGAATGCACAGTAAAATAGTAATAAAGAATTTCAAAAAGCAACATCCAACACAAACATGCAGAAATATAAATATCAAAATATCCTAATTGATACGACGTATAAAATTACTGCACAAGCTTTATGTTGCGGAAAATGGATTATATTTCGATAATTTTTTTTGTTCCGAGCACCAAACATTGCACATTGTACCTCCAAACTTTTACTTTCTGTCTATATTTTTCTGTTAAATGTTAGTAAAAATAAAATTGTGTTATTATTAAATTTGAACTCTCTATAGTGATTTGGAGTGGGGGGTGGGAAGGGAGAGGCATAGTGGGGGGAGCAATGTTTTTCGTACTGCACTATACTGACATTGTGTATACAGACGTCGTAATCGTATCTACTATTTTATCAATAACAATGATCGGGTAGAAGAACATTCTAAATGTAATTAATTATTTTCTAAACGACAATAAGATGCGATAATAGACATTGTACAAACATTATTTTTTCGTAAAAAATTAAGGTTATTTTCAATTTTTTAAGTGGGACCATATCTCTTCCGATTTTTTTTATCTTTTTATTTATATATTGTAAAAAAGATAAAAACAATAATTAATTCTACAGCAGATCAATGACAACATCTTACCCCTGTAAATATTAGCTGCTGGAAACAAATGACTGCAGCAAATGATTGTAGCGGCAAACTTCTTTAATATATGCATACGATAAGAAATTTAGGAATAACTGCCATTTTCTTAGCTACTTGAAATAATGTGCATTTTTGCCATCTAATATATTTGTATTTCACAGCGAATGCATTTTAACTATCATAACCAATTCTTAGCAGTGACAGCTAAACGATTAGCTTTTTGACTAAGTTTGAATTAGCTACCCCGCGTTAACTGATATTACTAAATCATTTTTTTGCGTGTACTCACGATGTTTCTTGCATAGGGTTAGATGGTGTGAAGTCGAAGCGAAGGCACTCGTTCCCGATCCGTTTTCCAAACGCGAGAGCGAGCGACGCGCTGCGCTCACCCTGCGAGAATCGTCGCGTGAGTCGCCACGTGAGAATGTTACGCGGATGTTTTACAAGTAACTGGCTTTTTCTTTTCCCTTCGTTACGGAACATCGTAAACTACCTGCGATGCCGCACACGATCGTCTGGAAAGGTTCGCGCAGCATCCACACGGATGCGCGAGGCGATCCTACTGTGCGATTCTATCGGCGAGAGATTCTCCCGGATGTGCCGTTAAACGACCTCGGCTCCCGGGCGTACAAAGGAGATGATTTCGATTCTCGCGCGCGCGAAATTTCATTATCTACCCGTCGGGATCGGGACCCGGGGCCCGCAGCCCCCTTTTGTCGGCCTTTGCACGCTTGCTCGCTCGCTCGCACGCACGCACGCACGCACGCACGTTTTTGTCCTCCCGGCACAGCTCGCTGCCTCCTCCTCCTCCTCCTTAACGTCTTTATCGGACGACAATATCCCGACATCGAGATCGCGTTACCGGCTCTTTATTAGCATCTCAAAGCCGCTTCGCGCGGTAATTGGCGCGAAGCGGCGTCCAGGGTGGTCGCAGTTAGCCCCTTTTAGCCGTCGTTGGTGAATCGACAACGCGCGTTAACACGAAGACTAAAGTAACGATCGGGTTTACAAATTCTTTTAAAAGTTATTCAAGTTTATAACGGTGGAATTTATATTCTTAATTTTTTGATGTTGAATAAAATCAGGGAGAGTAAATAAACATTTCTCCCTTGCATCGCGTATTTTTTCAGAAAAATCTGTCGCTCGGATCATTTTGATAGAAATAAATCTTTAATCGTTGGTGATCCCAGCATCAAGAGGATACCCCGACATAATACCCATGCAACTTCGCATTTTGCACTGTTTTTCTATTTGGTTGCATACATGGAAAAACAATTTTTCTGAATTAACTAAGTTTGGTGAAATTTGAACAAACCAGGAATTCCGGTTGAAGTTAGAACGTTCAAGTTAACAAGATTTTTGGTCAACCAGAAATCTCGTTTGGTTAACCAGAATATTGTTAACTTGAACAGTAACTTGAACCGAAACCCTGGTCGACGCAACCTAAGTCTTTTTCCGTGTAGAATTGCAAATGCTTATACAGAGTGAAAGCACAGATGTCAATAAATGTACCTAACAGTACCAAGTGTATATACGCTAGTGGCTCATTTTACTCAGAGAAAAGTATTGAATCCAGATTAGTCTCATTTTATAGTTTTTGGCGCGTTGATTACGAATATGTGGCTCACAAGGTGAACCGTTCTAGAGAAAAAGGCCCACTTAAAATTGCACCTCACTAGATGGCACTACTTATTTTCATAAATAAAAAGTGAAACTATAGCAATTTATTAATGACAAAATCATCTTCAGTCAGTCGCAGCAACAAGTGTTGTTCCAGGAAAAAGGATGACTGAATCGGGTCTCAAAAGTGTCTGATGGATTCTAGTCTCAGACAGTTGGCACGGCAAATTGGGTCAGTTGGCTCGTTGATTACATTTTGAAACCACCAGTGAAGTCAAACACGAGCTATCAAGAAATAAATTGCATTGCAAATTAACATTTTTATTTTATGAAAATAAGTGGCGCTATCTAACAGGGTGCAATTTTAAATGGACCATTTTCTCTGGAACGGTACGTTGGTCCGTCTTGGGACCAATATATACGTAATCAACGCACCAGAAACTATAAAACAAGATTAAAAGTTTTGCATTCAAAACTTTTTTCTGAATAAAGTAGGCCAAACGTATACTTTTTCACGTGTTTATTTGCAAAAGTGGTTCTCGTGCTCAGATAACGTACTTTACACTGAGAGAAATCATCTAATAAAAAATTAAAAAATAAGACATTTTCGATAAAATATCGGAAATAGAAACGTAAATTTTTATCCGAACCATCCGATGAGAAATATCGGTTTATAATTTTCGATCGGTTTATCTGATGAAATGCCATTATGTAAGGATATCCTGATCGAATATAAAAATCGCTCGGAATTTTATCGGAAACACT
>NW_022639478.1:2554036-2574772 GCF_010583005.1 Odontomachus brunneus
CCTTCACACATGCACTGAGAGAAATCATCTAATAAAAAATTAAAAAATAAGACATTTTCGATAAAATATCGGAAATAGAAACGTAAATTTTTATCCGAACCATCCGATGAGAAATATCGGTTTATAATTTTCGATCGGTTTATCTGATGAAATGCCATTATGTAAGGATATCCTGATCGAATATAAAAATCGCTCGGAATTTTATCGGAAACACTCGTTCGTTAATTTTTTATCGGATAATTTCTTTCAGTATAATTTTGTGTGTCTTGTGTGCGTCAAACACTCTGTATAAAAAAATAAGAAAATCAGAAAAAGTTTTACAAAATTCCTTTTTGTTCATGATATACTCTGCCATACATTGACACTTGTGTATAAGCATTCACAATTCTATAAACTAAAACAGTGCAAGATACGAAGGCTGCATGATGTCGATACTCAGCGTCCCCTTCTTAACCAATCATCTTAATACTGCCGATGTGAAGAGGCCGAAAACGCGAGCGAAGCACTGCTGTTTTCCCGCCTAACGACGCTTGGCGGCGATCGGACGAAAAAGTCCGCGTATTTTCTCGCGGCCGTGTCGCCAGCAATGCGTGACGAAGGCACACTATCGAAGAGGGTGTATCCGAGGCACGAGGACCGAGTCGGCGGTTCATTCACCAAAAATTGGCGCTTCTCCAGTCAGCTGACAGGCCTCTCTCGTCTCCTCGCGCAAAGCCGGGCCGCGCAAAGTCGTCTATTTTCGTACTCCTCGTAGTTCCTGTCGGTAGTTTCGTTACGAAATCGCGGCCATCTGCTGCCGCGCGTCGTTTTTCGACGTACGTGACAGTCATTAAAACAATTTCCCCGGACTGTCGGAAACGCTCGGCTCGCGATCACGTGGAAAACGCGCCGGTTCTCGTTTCAACGATTTAAATATCCCAAAGCACGGCTGCGGGTTCTCGTCATGTTTCTCTATTTTTCTCTCTTTTTTTTTGTTTTGGTTTACCCTCTACAGAGGCAAGAGAGAGAGTCAATCGCGAATGAACGCGGGAGAGCCGAAAACTTCCAGCGCGGTGCACACAGCCTGTGCAAATTGTGTAACGTCCTCGGCACGAGCAATACGTGTGTATCGCGTGTAAAAAGAGATAAATAAAATAAATCACGAGGAATCGAAGTGTACTTCGGACTCGATAAGGGGGAGGGGGCTGGAAAGCCTCCAGGGACATCAAAGGCTCCGAAATCCGGCGCGTCGAAATGTTTGCTTCAGCCAAGTAACGCAACGACGAGGCTACCTCCCTTGGCAACATCAGCACGTTATAGTCTGCGCGCGGGAAAGTGAACAACGACACATTACTGATCGATGTGGTGCAACAAATGCTACGCGATACATTTTGTATGACGAAGTGTCGGGCAAGTAGGTAAAGGGGAAGTCACACACACGGCACAATCGCCGCACAGTGATATGGACGCGCTTTACCGTCGCGAGAAAGCACGGCGGGCATTAATAAATCCACGTTAAAAGTGCGATTGGTAGATTCGCCACGTCGCGCTCGCGGATCTGCCAACCAGCCAGCCGGCCGGCCGGCCGGCAAAGTCAGACTAATCGATATTCGCGTTTTATAAATGTAAGAAAAAGTTCCGACGTGTTTAACCCTCTTCGGGACGGCCGGTATGGTTGCGCTAGCGACGTACGGACGAGAATAGTAAGCTCATCACAAAGTCCGATCGACAATTTTCGATGTCACGTGCTCCTCCCCCCTCTCTCTCTCTCTCTCGCGTACTGCATCAAAATTATCGCGGTTTCTTGAGCGCAGACGTTAGCAACACGGCCAAAATTATCCGAAATAAAATATCCTCGTCGTCCTCCTCCTTCTCCCCCCTTCTCTTACCGCTCTCGTTCAACGCGAGTCGTTGAACTCGCGCCGTAATGGATCGCTCGGACGCGCGATAATTCTTATCCGTGATATAAGGACGCGATTTACCGGCATCGCGGTATAAATCCTGTCCATTAAGAGCCAGCGACAGATACGTAAATACGGAGGACCGTTTCTCCGGGCGCGCGAGAGGAAATTGAGGAAGGGAGGATAGGTAAGGGCGGACGAGATTTAAGAGGGAGGAAACAGCGGAGGGTGTCGAAGATACGGAGCGGGCATGCGCATCGCCGCCCAGCAACCGGCAAATCAAATATTAACACCGGCTTTATACCGTTGCCACCGACACTTGCTGCCAGCCGATGGCACACGGCTCGATGTTAAACGGAATGGATTAAGCCGGTGCGCGCGCGTATGCGTTCGCCGGGGACACGACGCGTTGCTCCGAAATAACGCGTAACGGATAACAGACGTACGTCTGCAGACACTTCTAATTCCGACCCTTGCTCTGTTTCTTTTGCAAATGAATTATGAAGTTTCGCCGGCTGGTAACCGCCGGCTTCATGGGTCGAGAATAGCGCGGGCGCAAATCAAGCTGTAAGCTGTAAGCGCGGGGATAATAATGACAGATTCGTCGTTATTCAGAGAATAATACATTGCACGAAATAATTGGGCAATCGTGCCCTCGAAACGTATGCATCGCCCAGCAGATACTTGGAATTTCGCGAATATTTCTCTCTCGTTGTTTATCTTCGTTACGGAAAATGTACAGTTTTTGGAAAATGTGTAATATGTGTCGCCTAACAGACACGTGAAATTTGGAATATTTCTCTCTCATTTATCTTCTCTGGGAATTGTAAAATTTTTGGAAAATGTGAAATATAAAAGAGTCTTTCGGAAACGTACAATTTGTAAGCATAGAATTTTACAGAACTACTCAATGTGATCTGCTAATTCGTGCGGCAAAATAAAAAAAGATGTTATGACCAAATACTTCTCTCTCTTAATTATGTACAAAAGTAAAAATACTAAATAAAATTATGCCTGTGTGCATATAGAATGTCCCAGAACAATCTTTGAAGCTCTGGTAGAGGCATAGTACGAATTGAAATGAACATAAACTCCTATACCGTCTTGTGATATTCGCAATAATTATCGAGATATTAATTAAAGAAGAATGATCATGATATATTAAGTCAAACTGAACAAAAAAGTCCTCTACCATTTTTCTAAAAACTTTACAGATTTTTAACGGATGATCGCTCGCGATAATATATTAATGTTATCTAATTAATAACAAAAAATCTACAAAATTATTAGGAAAGGATTTTTTTATTTAGTTTGACTTAATGTACAACGGCAAATGTCGCCACTATAGCTCATCTACCATATCTCGTGTTATCATTCACAAATTCATTCATTTGATATTTGAGACATTGGCTCATTTCTACCTGATGAAGCGAACTGAAATGTTTGTGAAACGTAGGAATTAGACGAAGAATTCACGTGGCTCAAGCCCGGAAATCAAATCTATTAAAAATTTATCCATTCTTTAATTAATATCTCCATAATTATTGTGAATATCATAAAGTAGTATAGGACGTTTATGTTCATCTTAACCTGTACTATGCGTCCATGAGCGCTTCAAAGGTTGTTTTGGAACACCCTGTATATATATGTACACGCACATGATACTTTATGAGATATTTTATATCTTGTACTGTGAAACACTACCAGGATAAAATGTAAAATATCTCAAAAGTATCCTCTTTTCAATGATTTTAGTGCAGTACTTTTATACACAGAATAACTCGAGAAATCGATGTGTTAAAAAAATCATATGACCGTTTAAAAAATTCAAGCTGATCTTGGAAAGACCTCAGCGCGTCCATCGCAAGGTCAAGCCAATAGCACTGTCATAAGTCCTCCTTGAAACCCCCTGAAACTTTTATCTGAGACATTTTTTGTACGACATCAAGTTTAGGAGATATACAACTTTTTCCATTAAAATAGGACACTCTGTATACACTTAAAAAAGTAGTCTTGCAGACATAGCAAAAATTATCTAGATACGAGAAATTAGTTAAAAGAAATAAACGACTATAAAGTAAATGCCGCATATATTTTGTATTTAATCAGTATAAATGACAGAGACAGAATTTCTACCTAAACTATTTATGAAATTTAACGAAGAAGTCTTTTTGTTAGCCCCGTTCAAATTAAAGCTGGTTACTTCTTCTTATAAAAGTTGACTATGTTAGATAAAGAAGACTAGCGACGAGAAACAAACAAATATGTATAATTCTCATATCCACTTAGATTTGCTGACAAGTATTGCTGGAATACGCTGCTGCTATAAATTCTACGTACCACAGTCAATTTTCTAGCAGATGCAAATAACAACGATAAATTTTAACCGTGACATTTAAAGTTCTACCTAGGCCAGTAAAACTTTTTTTTAGTGTACGTGACTTGTGCCATTCTTTAAGTAGGATCTTGTCGCTATTCCATATGTATATTAAGTCCGTAGCTATATTTTCTCCATTTCCACTGAGGAGGGACAGCGACGATTGAAAAATTTGGTAGATTTTTGGGCACATTCAATACCCGATCTCTTATCTCGTATGTGGATTTAGTGAGTTTCGTAATCGATATCTGTGCTTTTATTAGCTTTCTTAACCCAGATTAGTGTACAACAAACATTGTATGGCTGATAATGAATTAATTACGAAAATTGAGCGAAAGTTCAGCCGTATGCAGAACTCTCGCAGGCAAATTCACATTTCGAAGTTGAGCACACGCGCGACGCGTCCGTCATACGCGAGCGACAAACGAGGATACATCGCACTTGTTGCGATCGCACGTACGTATAACGCGCTCGTGTTTCGGCCGCGAGACGAAATCCCGCCTCGCTCGTTCCGGCGCAAAACGAGAGAAACGATTTCGCACGGCGTCGCGTCAACCTCCGAGTGCTGGCGTCGCGTCAACTCGGTGGCGGCGGCGATTCGTCGTCGAGTCTCTGAAAAGTTCCGCGCCGACGAAAATCCGGCGGAAGAGGGTAATCGTCGCGGCCGCTTTCCGGGATAAGACGAAGCGCGCCGGCGAAAACGGACTGACAGGCCGTTGGAAAACTTCCGAAAACTAATGGCGGTTCGTGCCCCGCTCGTCCTCGCGGGGAATAGTTAAAAAGCTCGTCGTCGACAAGATACACCCCGTGTATCTTACCCAGGATTGCGTTATTTGCAATTGAGAAAAATACGAGCAATAATTAGGGGAGACCGGATTTAGGTGGCGCCAAAGGTACTCTCATATACTTTTTTTAGTACTTATATTAAAACACGAAACACACACGCACTCAGCAATGTTAATTAATACTTTATAATTGACCAGACTACACTTATATTTGTAACATGGCATATATGACGAAACAGAAATATGAAAATAATGATCAAAATCTGCCCCAAACAATATATTATGTTAAATGTAATATGAAAATATCTGAGTGTAATTTTTAATACATTCCTTGCTGCATCAATACAACAAAAAGTTTACGTTATTATATAATGTAAAGATAATGAATACAGTGTATTTGCTTCAAATAAATGTAATTAAGGCAATTGTAAATTTTCCATCATCGATTGTCTCACGTTATAATAATCATGAAAATCTACCTAAATTCTTTCTTCTATATTACGTTTCCTAATATGTAACATTTATAACGGTAAATGTTTCATTTGGATGGTATCATTTTCTACGAAGTTACAATGGAATAATAGTCATCTGTATTGCTTCATAAGGTTATATATGCAAAATTGTGCTATTCACCAGAGTTGAATTTTTGGCTCTTTATGTTAAACATTGAATTCTACAACGCAGTAGGAGCTAAGTTAGCAAAGTATATAGGTTTAATTCTAATTTAATAATACAATTTACTCCTACTTGGACTCTGATGATGTCCGAAATTTTCCTTTTCATTTTTTTAACGTCAAAATAGGTACTATAGGCTTCAAAATAGGTGCTGAATGGAAAAATAAGGCTGAAAGTAGAATAAAAATTTCGACTCAGGTTAAATAGAATCAAAAGAAGTTAATGTAGATTTCAAAGTATCAAAATAGATGTTGAATGGAATGGTAAGACTGAAGGTAGGATCAAGATTTCGACTCGAGGCAGTGTATACAAAATCACGAAATGGTATTTTTCGAACATAGATATTTTTCTATGACTTTCATTAAGTCGGAATAATATTACAGTTAAAGCTCTTTGTATCTCGCCGCGGCCATGTTGAATTCGTGACGTCAGAAGCGAGGAACGACATACTGACGAAAATTGCATGCTATTTCTAAATAAAAAAAAATATGAACGAAAAAGCACTTGAGACTGTTTGAGCATACTTATAAAATTGTTTAAAAGATATCCTTTTCCCCTGATAATTAATAAATAGTCGTATAATAAATGACGAAATGAAGCATACAGACAAAACAGATTCATTTCATTATTTCTCACCGTGTGTCACCATGGTGTCTCATTTTACCATTTATTATATGATTATTTATTGATTATCAAAGGAGAGAAATACAATGGGACAATTTTACAAGTGTGTTAAAGCAAATGCTCTTTTCATCCAGAAATGGCACACAACTTTGGTCAACATGTCATTCCTCGCTTCTAACGTTACAAATCCTACATAGTCAGCGAGATATAAGGAGCTTTAAAAAATAAAGTAAAACCGATTTAGTAGTAGCAAAGTAAATGTCCGAGTTCTTCGAAAGAAGTATAGAAAATAGCATTATTTTTTTGTACATACGCAGAACCAATCTTTATAAAACTTGGCATAAATATAAAATGCCCCTTAATATTTTAAAAACTGCAAGAATGAAAATGTGGAAAAATGACTGAATTCTGATAAAAAACCAGAAAATGCGTTCTAGGAACATCAAGCGGCAACGCCCATTTTTCATCCACTCACAAGTAAATTTAGGTCACTCGCAAATTTTATTGAAACTCAGTACACTCAGTAGAGTAGTAAAAAATAATAAAGTAGCAAAAAATAATAAACATGTATTTTTTTATATCGGCAATAATGCAATTTTAAGAGTGAAAACACCCTCTGAAAGATAATTTGGCATTTAATTTTAAGAGAATATCTTCGAAATCGTGAAAGGTAAAAAACATTTCAGATAAAAATTTAATGGTAATTTAATGGTATTAACGTTCTTGAAAATAGTATAATCAAATTTTGCAATAATTTGATATTTTGCAAGATTAATTGATGATAATGGAGGTATTTTGCAAAATATCAAATTATTGCAAAATTTGATTATACTATTTTTAAGAACGTTAATTACTATTAAACTTTTATTTGAAATATTTATTTTATCTCTCACGATTCCGAAGATATTCTCTCAAAACCAGATATACCGAATTACCTTTCAGAAGGTGATTTCACCTTTAAAATTACGCCGATATAAAAAAATGCCATTGCTGATAAAACCTGATATAAAAAAATGTTATTATTTTTTTTACTATTCTACAAGTGTACCAAGTTTTAATAAAATCAGCGCGAGTGACATAAAGATAGATTTACTTTTAGATAAGTTTACAATTATATTATTGGTAATAAAGTAACGTTGTTTATGTATAATCGCTGAAATCTCTACTAGTTTCCGTGACTGAGGCAAACGCCTAATTCATATGCTGCAAAACTTTTTGCCCTTTTATTGCTTAGTCTACTTTTCTTATCCTTAAATCAGTTTTCTCCTGTTCTTAATCAAATTACGAAAAAATTTCACTTGAATTAAAAATTAGTTATATTTGAATGTATTATACACAATTTCTATAAGCGACAATAACTGTTGTCAATTCTATACAGACTTTCAATATTTATCTTTAATTTATTCTGGTTATAAATCTCGTTGCAATTGTATCAAGATTTACGATCAAACTATTATTCGGATATAACCATTTAGTGATGCAACCAAAACAACGTTACTCTATTGCCAGCAATCACAGTGTGACTGACAAAGGAACATAGGCAACCCGAAAATTCAGAAAATTCTGAAACATTTGTGTGTGCAAATAGAGTAGTACATCCATAACATAAAACTATTTTTTGTTTTTGCTAAATTTCGATTTAAGGGGATGAAACCACCTTTCGAAAAAACATAACATTTTTATTTTTAGCAAATATTTCCTAAAATACAAGGGATATGAAAAAATAGTTTATATAAAAGTGATAGAATATTTTATACTCTTTGCAACGATGTATTGAAATTTTGCAAAAATGAAAAATTTTTGAACTCCTCTTTCCCCACTCATTGGTTTCGAAGGGTGGTTTCACCCCCTTCAATCGAAATTTAGCAGAAACAAAAAAGTTTTATATTATGGATGTACTACTCGCATACAATATTTCAGAATTTTCTGAATTTTCGGGTTGCCTATGTTCTCTTGTGAGTGAGTCAAAAAATAGGCGCTGCCGCCTCAGAATACATTTTCTGGCTTTTAATCCAGCCATTTCTCCACTTTTATTGTTGCAGTTCTAAGATTTTACTTAATATTGAACAGTTAAAAAATAAAATAAAACCGATTTAGCAGTAGCAAAAGTACACTTTTTTTAAATTCTAGGGTTAAGACAATACTAAGTTCTAAGATTCAATGTTAAAGCTTTGATGAAAAATTGATTTTGTGTACAAAAAAAATAATGCCTATTTTCCATATTCCTTTATATTAATATTCTCCATCGTGAGTGAATAAAGTTAGACGAATTTAGTAGCTAGAATAAAGTTCTTACAAATGAATGATATACTGTTTGCGATAATAGAAGCAATTTTCATTCATAAAATGATTTAAATGGAGCATATAGGCGGACGAGAAAAACTTGGCCTATAATTAAAGGCTGGTAGAAAGGTTGTGAAGACTTTTCACAGAGAACCCAGAACTACCAATCATGATACATATTTTATATGTGGCCTTCTTATCTCGCACTATATCAGGCAACTAAACTCGATACCAGGGCAAGATGACCTCATTGCTGCATGTTTTTATTTATTATTGATTATTACAAAACAAAATATACAGTTAATAGGATTGTGGCGGATATTAACACATAGAAGGAGATTATTTCTATCATGTTTGTACAGTCAGTCGTAACAATTAGTTGGCTGAGAAGTTATAACTTCGAAATTCTGAAATATGGGGCATCGCCCGAGTCGAAATTATGATACACTTGATGCACTTAAGGATAGTTTACGCCTATTTAGACGATAATTATAGCTAGGTAAAACCTACTTTGACGATATTGATACTCATTAATTTCTCTTTGGAACCTTTAACTCTACCTTGTCAAAATGCTTTTGATGCTAGTTTTATGCTCTTAAAAATAGTTTGAGCCTACTTAGATAATCTACAACTTAAGTGAAACTTATTTTGACTATATTGACATTCGTTTCCGAGTCGAAATTTTGACTCTATGTTGAACCTTGAATTCTAATCAATCAATCAATACTGAAAAAATCTAAAAATTAACCAATATTTATTAGGTAGATATTATTAATATATTTACTTATATCAAGATTTTCTTTATTTAAACCGAATATTCATTCGTTTGAAGTAAACAATACTCTATTTAAATAAAGAGAATTTTAATTTAAGTAAATATGTTAATGCTATCCACCTAATAAATATTTGTTAATTTTTAAATATTTTTTCCTCAGTGTATCAAAAGCGTTCAGACAACTTGTCTATCGCATTAAGTTTCTCCCTCTTGTTCGCTCTCCCGTCGAACTCTCGTCGCCAATGATTGTATCTCGTCTGGCGTTTATTTATGATATTAACGTCGATATTTTTCGACAGCGGTGAGTTTTATGTGGAATCAAAAACGGCGTATGCAAATTCGGCGGCGATCGATTCAACGGCGACGCTATGTCACGCTTTTATATGCGCGCGCGTCTCGAGCGACGACGCGATCTCGAAGTCGTAAATTCTTCAAGACGACCGGTTTTGGAAGCGAATGCGTCTCGGTTCCAATGTCTCTTTCACCTCGAAGCGCTCCGCTGTATCTCGCCACGTACTAATTTCGCTTTTATCATTCGCGCGGGTCATTAAGCCGCGCGCATTTCGCCCGTCCTCATCGGCGAAGGACACATCGTTAAGTGACACCACCTGCGCGTGAGCGTACGCGCGTAATGCCGCGTTCTCATAAAGTGCAAAGCACGAACGTGAATCACACACTTCGTCGTGCTTGCTCAAGTTTCGCATGACGAAAAGCGCGTACAGTTTACATGGAAGAAACTTCAGTTTACACAGAAAAATGTGAACAATTCACGAGGTAGCGTGAATTCAATCGAGCCGTGATAATGCATGAGCTAGTTTCTGAGAGTTGTATGTCCGTTTTTAGAGCATCAAGTGATTAATTTGATGAAAGAGTTTTATTCATCAGGTAAGTATTTTCAGGGTGTGCTCAAGGAGCGTGTATTTTCAGTACAAGCATCAAGAAACTATTCATAAACTCGCTCTACTTATCGAACAAAAGGAGGTTTTATATATTTATTTCTTCTAAGATTTTATATATTTACTATCTATATTTAAGCAGTAAATATTAATTTTTGATAACTAATTTCATGATACTACCTTATCATGTTTCACTCAGCATGATGCTACTCAAAGCATAAAAACGGTTTTTATGTAACGGTCGATTGTAAGCCGGAAAACTGCTATTTTTAGCAGTATCTTGGATAGATAAAAAAATAGCTAGCAAATGTCAACGATAAAACCTCGAAATCTTTGTTCAAAGACTTTCTGGAGCTATAGAATAGTCTAATTACCACGAATTATCATGAAAAAGAAAAGGAAAAAACGCGAGAAACAAGATTGTCGTGAAATTGTCGAGATTGTCGTGATTTTTGCGTACTCACCGGTGGTCGTTTCGGCGGTGTGGCGGTGGTCTGAAACAGAAAGAGAAAACGTTTCCCATGAGCTTGGTCCGTCCAGAATCTATCCTAGGGACGCGCGACGATGACGACGAGAGATGAAAAATGTCGGGCGTAATTGAAAGAAATTAGGTTCGAAAATAAAATTCCCTCTGGAGTGGCGCGGCGCGGCGCAAAATTCCAACGAGAAAACTCAGCTTCGGCCGAAGCGCGGGGGAGGAGCGGCGCGGCGCGGCGTGCCGGGCTAAAATCCACCGCACACATATTATGTGAAAGTACAGTAATTTAACAGCGTACGGAGAATTCCTGGAAACAATTTCCGAGGCGAAGCCGGTAGCCGCTCATAAAATACAGCGAGAAAATACCACGAATTAGCGGGGGAATTTACAACAAAGCGCGGAAATTATTGGAAAGCGTCGTGGCGCGCCTGTCTTTCTCGCACCTTTCGTCTCGTACTTTCTCTGGCTTGACCGCGAAAACGGTGCCCGCCGCCGACGCCATGCGTATCCGATCTCTCGTGCGGGCCGCAAACAATGCACGCACCACGATTACGAAGTACTCGAATAGTTGCGTCGTGCACGAATACTTGGAGAGAGACTCCTGCATTCGAAATATTCCAACACTTTGGTGTATTTCGCACGCAACGAGAGATCCCGTCTGATTTCGAGAAATGCGTTAGTAAATTAGCGACTGCCTCAATTTGCGGCTGCGTAATAATTAAAGATCCTGAGATTATACCTCGCGTTCTTGCTCTCAGAAAAACCTCAACGCATTTACGCAATTGTGAAACTTACATTATCCTCTTGATAGCGATATGACGATATATATAACAGTTATGTACTTTTCTATAGTTATTTAATAACCTAAAAATTATCATGTATAAAAAGAGCCTATATACGGGAATTATAGTAGGATAAAAAATAAAAAATCTAAAAAAATCGTTCAATATAATACTATACATTATACCGACATTTCGAACAATGTTTCCTATTCGGAAACTTTTCACTAATTTTCAATTGCAAATACGAATCAAAGTGTCTGAACATAATGAAATAATTGCACTTAACATTTTCAATTCTAATTATCTTTGAAACAATTCTTTTACTTAAATTAAAAAAAACTTTCGAGAGCATGTACTTAGTAACCTTCTCTTATTTTTTTAGAAGACGATATAGCAATGTTGAGTGTTACTTAAATAATTAAGGTATATTTTGCGTTTTACTCTTAAACCATATAAAATATTTAGTTAATTAAACACGATATTAGCGAATGATCGCATGGGAGACCGGAGCTATATGGCTCTAGGGGTATGTTATTTATATGTTTTTTTAGTATTTATCATGAAAAAAACAGTGAGTACAAAATCACAAAATAATCCTTTTAAAACATAAATATTTTTCCCTGGGTTTAATTAAAATCGGAATAATATTACAATTAATAAATAAAAAAACTGATTTGGTAGTAGCAAAATAAAAATCTGAAAAAATCGTTTAATATATAATACGTTCAAATAAATAAATAATAAATCGTTTAATGTATAATAATACTATATATTATACTTGCACATTTCGGACAATGTTTCCTATTCGGAAACTTTTCACTAATTTTCTGCATTTGAAATTTAAAATAAATGCAGAAAATACAAATTTTCTGCACTTGAAAAAACTGATTTGGTAATAGCAAAGTAAATGATGGCAAGACGATCACGCTACTGCATATTCGCATTTTAGTTATTACAAAATCAAAATATACGGAGTTAACAGAGTAGTGGTGAGCATTAACACATAGAAGAAGACATGTTTATACAGTCAGTCACAACACTTAATCACTTGAGAATTTGTAATTCAAAATTCTAAAATATAGGACATCTAGCCCCGGCCTCCCCTAGAAGCGCGGATCGCACTAATCAGCGCTCCCTGCGCGCCACTCACCTCTAGCTCGACATTCGACGCTCGCCTAACGCAATGTTATTCTACTCGGACGTCGAGCGGTGATAAATTAGGGGAGAGTGGCGCACGGGAAGCGCTGATTAGCGCGGTCCAGATATCGTCTCTATGGCACTCCACTTACAGTATCATTCGCGATCATTCATCAATATCTTTTAATTAATAATTGAACAATTTTACGTGATTATTCGCAAAATGGGATAGAGGAATTTTTTTGTTCAATTTGACTTAATCGTACACGAAATGTTACGTTATCATCAGATATTCTGTATATTTTGTTGACATATTTCGGACAATGTTTTTTCTTCGGAAACGTTTTATTAATTTTCAATTGTAAAGGAATCGACCAAAACATAATGAAATAATTGCATATAACATTTTTAATTCTAAAGGTTTTAACTTTAACGCAATTTTGTAATTAACTTTCTTTAAAACAAATTGTTTCGCGCTTGGCGCCTTCTCTGATCTTTTTTTAAAAGATTTTGTAACGACGTTAAGTTATTTTGATAGTTGAGTTTATCTATTTACTGTGCACTATATATAAACATATAAAAATTATGGTTCTTCCTTTATTGTTTTTATACATTATAGTTCTTAAATATTACACAACTGCAAAAGAATAAAAAAAATAATTAGATGACCTTAACTATCCAAGTAACTCAACATTGTTGCAAAACTCATCTTCTACAAAGATTTAAAAAGAGAAAGTGCCAAGTACATGCTCTCAAACGCTTTTTTCTAAACAAGTTAAATAAAAAAAAATATATAAAAAATGTTATAAAAATATCTATACAATAGGTTCTCCTCCTATTTAAATTAATCCTTCTTCTATTTATTTTTTATTATCAACAGAGTCTTAGTCCATCTAATTTTCATAATATATCGTTCCTTCACTAAAAATGTAATCGCAATAACCTTCAACGCGATGACGTTTCGCAGAGAGACACGAGCGGTCGCGTCCTCATCGATATCCACGAGATTTTCTCGGGTGAATTTTTCGCGCGCTGTCGAGCGTGACGCGTCGCTACGGTGGCTCGCTTAAATCGCGAATTTCTCGTCGTACCGGCGAGATGTCGAAGAGGACGAGACGAGGATCGCTTGACAGATGTCACCCACGTGCCTGCCTCCGGAATTAATGTAACTGCGTTACTACGCAAGCCTCCGTTGGTAATTCACTGGCCGCGTGTCTGCCTGCGCGCGCACTCGACGCCGCGAGAGAGATCTTTTTATATTCCGAATAGCGTCGCGTCGCCGTGGAAAATCAGCCGGGTGCCGTCTGGCTTGAATTAGCAAAACGGAGCAACGGCGACGGTCTCGGCGACGGTCGTTTCGTAATCTCTCGCGTGAGAAACGAGTGCAGTAAAAACGCGGACCGTCGCGGATATATATACGGCTGCTCGTCCGTGCGATTCTAACGACAGGAAGAACGGAAAAACTCCCTTTGCGCCGATCGTAAAAGGCGTCAAAGAGCCAGACCGGCGTTTAAAATTTTGCGAACGGTAAGGAACCGACCCCGACGACGGCGACTCTCGCTGAATGCACCCCTTCCTCTTCCCCCAACCCCAACCCTCATCTTCCCCCCCGCCCCGCTCGTCGAAAGTGGGATCCAGCACAAAGTGTCGTGTTTCCCTTTCGTTTTTCCGCCGGACGAGACTTTAAACGTCGGCTTTTTGCGCTTTCAATAGGAGATAGCGGGAACCGTGTATTTGTGTTCCCGAGACGTTTTACGTTACACGTTACGCTACACGTTTACTCCCGAGATCTTTGCTCGAAACACCGTGCACTTCTGATGTCTTCACAGTGTCAAAACGGATCTATGCGTCAAATATATCCAAGCGATTTCAACTGTAAAGTTTCCTAGTAGCCTGCGCACTCGGATGACTATAAATTCTTTAGTGGAAAAAAAGTTTGTGATGAGGAGACTTACAGAAGACCGGTAGAACCAGTTAATTCCTGCTCATCTGTCGAACTACTCAAGTCGGTAGTGGACATGAAGGACCCATAAGTCCGGTTCTCGTTGATGAAAAGTCGAATTTGATGAAAAACTGTTTGTAAGTATTCATTTTTTTTTTAGAAAAATTAATATATTTTGAAAATTTTAGTAACTAAAGCTCATAAGATTCTTTTTGCATAAATTTCTAATGGAGGATTACTTTTAAGTTCATGTGTCAAATATAACATGTTTTTTCCTTATATTTACAATACTTTATAAATGTTTATATTTTACAATATATTTCATAAAGACACAAAAAAATATGCAAATTATTTTTCCAATTTTAATGTGACTTTACTTCTCTTATATCCTGTTTTTATGCACTCTAATAATTACCTTTTTTTTTTAATTGACAATTATTCCATCATATTTTTCTACAACTATAGGTTTTATACCAAAGAATTTGCGAATTATTTTGTCCAGAAGTTAAATTTCGAAAAACTAAATTTTTTAGATATGCCATGCTAACAGGCGATTTTTTCTAAAGAAAAAATAAGAAACAAATATTCAAAACTATTATATAATTCAATGGTTTAAGCATTTAGTTAACATTTCAATAAACTTCCATGAATTTGTTCAGAATTTTCTCAGCACATCAATGTAATTTAAGAAGAGACGAACGTAACAGATTCATGACGTCAATAGTAGAGAAACACACGCCAAAATGTTTACGTGCCATTTTCAAATAAAAAGATATGTGTATGAAAGAACACTTCAACTTCGTTTTACATATTTGTCAGATGCTCCGAAAACTATCTGTTTCCCTTGAAAGTCAATAAATACGCTGACAGAAAAAATGGTTGATCTAACAAAGTTATAGTTATTTTTGGCTCCAACCATATTTTTTGTAGCAAAATGGTAGTAGTAACACTTTACAAGTATTTTTTATTTTACAAGTATTTACATACAGCACTTCACAAGTATGCTCAAGCGCTTTGAAGTGTTCTTTCATACAAGTATCTTTTTATTTTAAGATAGCACGCAAGAATTTTTGGCATGCGCTTTCTCGCTTTTGATATTATCAAGCCAGGATTTGGCAGCAATAAAAGACTAGAAGTCTTAACCTCCTTTGATTCATGTATCGGCCTCTCAGACAGAAAATCGATGCTTTTTCGAAACCATAAACGTAATCGCGAGCACTTTAACTAGAAACTAAAATA
Organism: Odontomachus brunneus; assembly: GCF_010583005.1. Classification (NCBI taxonomy): domain Eukaryota; kingdom Metazoa; phylum Arthropoda; class Insecta; order Hymenoptera; family Formicidae; genus Odontomachus; species Odontomachus brunneus. Next base: position 2,569,910 of record NW_022639478.1, read on the forward strand.
TATGTCTAAAACGTAACGGAAAACAGAACAGAAAACAACTTTTTAACAATTAAATTTTATTAATTAAATTAAATTTTAAAAATTTAAAATTAATTTTTAATTTTATTTAATTTTATTAATTAAAAATCTATTTCACAGACCGAACACGAACATTTGTGTTCTTTATTAGAAAATCACGTGAATCAAGGAAAATTTAATTGTTATAAATGTCGGAAATACGAACACCGAAATAATATATTTCAACAACTTCTTGAGCTTTTCAATATTTTCGTACATCCGTTAAATTAACTCGGCGAAGACTATTGCAAATGCGCTACGTTTTTATTTTTCTTTCCTTTTTTATTTAACATATACGCTGCCTGTATAAATTTTTCTGATGGAACGGAGTGACTTCATGCGCGCATAACATTTATCTTACTTGAAGAGAACTCGCGGCGCTCGTATAAACTCGGACGCGTCGCGGGATCAGCCGTGGGCGAATCAATGATGCATTTATATTTATTTATGCGATTTTCCATTTTCCATGTGACACGTATGTCCGAAACCGTGACATTCGGTCGCGAGGTCGTTGCATATGCACGCTGCCTCGCGGGATATTAAATGTAGCCGGAGCGCGAGAGAGGTAGAAGAAGGGGAGGAAGAGAGAGAGAGGGAGCTGGATTGTTTATTTATTCAAGCCGCGCGCGCAACATACACCGGTGCATCCGCTCGCGCCTCCGTAATACTAGCCGCCTATTAAGACAGATGGCACGGAGATTATTTACGAGGGTACGCACCTGAGCTCGCGCAATTTTCCATTTCGGTCGTCGCCGATCGGTCGTGGAGGCACATCGATGCGAAATGCATCGAAATTATATTACTTAAACATTCGATACATCGAGAAAAAGAGAGAGAGAAAGAGAGAGAGAGAGAGAGAGAGGAGGGGAGAGAGAAGAGAAAAGCGAATTATCGAATCTCGTAAATGGAAGAGCCACCCCAAAATTCCAACGCGACGCAAACGTGCGATTTATCGGCGATAACGCAAAATCCGCGTGCCACAGGTGATACGGAAAAATCTTTATCGCGATAAAACGTGAACGCACACATGAAGCGTAAATAATATAGAATAAAACTCACTTTCCCGCAAAGCATCGATATCGGATTACGATTTCGCCCCTTCCCTCCCCCTCCATTCTATTCAATTCGACAGAGACTTGGATAGACTTTCATGACTGTCAGAACGTGAGACGTGAAAATCGATAATGATGGAAAAACTCTCTTTATATACAATTTATGTTTTTTTAATTATATTTATGAATATAAATATATTGTGCTGAGGTAATCGTTAAATCTACATTATTATACGATAACGTAAATTTTTAGTTATACTGATGCAGCAATAGATTTACTAAATTACACTCAGATTATCAGATTCTACTTTGCATGACGTATTTTGCACGAGCAAGTTCTAATAATTTTCTTCTTTCTACTTTGTCATTACATGTAATAAATATGGATTCTATAAAAACTACTCATAAACGATGCAACCATTACACTAAGAACAAAATATCTCGCATTTATAATTATAATCACATAGAGTAACACATAAAGTATCACAGAGAGTAACAATTACTACAAATTATAGTTCAGAAAATTATTTCTTATCATTAAATCCTATTACAATGCTAGTGATAATAATCTCATATGTTAGCAGTTGTAATCATGTCAAAACTATCAAAAGAATGACAGAGGCCAAAAGAAGCTATAATTTTTGTTAGATCGATCATTTCTTTTAAGCTCGATGTAACCGCGACTGATAAAGTTGTTGCCAAATTTACATACACCTGTCAGTCCCGGGAGGAGAACGAGAGATGGAAAGGTAACAGCCGATAGATAAGGATAATTTTTCCATCCTCTATCATCGCCGCGGATCTTCTCAGCGGCCGCATATAGGAATTTATTAGCTCGTTGCTAAATCGTGAGTTATCGCGTGTCCGTTATCTCTGTCGACGACGACGACGACGACGACGACATCGATACCAGTCGGGAATTGGGACAACGACCTCGCGCTCAACTCGAAACAAAGAGCGAGCGTGACTACGGCGCTGATGCCGCGGCTTGCAGCGCTCTTTACGCATGGCGCAAGGTTCCCGGCCGCGAACGTGACGTGTATGCACTCTCTACTTCGTCGTGTTCTTTAAACGGCGAAACACGTCGAAACCGAGGGAACGCGGGGCGCAGGGGCGAGGGGAGGAGGAACAAGAGAGAGATAAAGAGAGGGCGAAGAAGGTGTATATTCCCGGCAATTCCCGCTAATACAGACTGCTTCTAAGTGGTAACATCGTCGCAACGTCAGAACGTCCGCGTTTAGCGTAATGTCAGTTAGTCGGTATCATTTAGGTAAAACAGTGTAATTACACGTAGAATCCACCGTATTTTGCGCGTGGCTGTAATTTCGTCGTAATTTATGCGGCACCGTAATTTCAGCGAGAGCCGTTGCCGTTACCGCCGCCGCCGCCGCCACCACCTCCGCGCGAATATGCACCGAATGCACGACGAATGAGTTATTACGCGCGCGCATCGACGGCGCATCTGTGACACCTATATGACGTAACGGGCCGGCGGAAATGAAAAAGAAAGGTGAGGGGGAGAGAGAGAGAAAGAGAGAAAAAGGAGAAGAGATACAACTGTACCGAAATGCCCGTCACCCCTGCTGCCTCGGCAGGCAATCATCGAATTAATTCCGCAAGTTGCCCAAATTTAATAGTCGAGGGTTAAAACGACGACAACGACGACAACGACGACGACGTCGAGTGAGCGATGAGATCTCACAGGCGAATGAGGAAGAAAAGGAGAGGAAGGTGGAGGAAAAAAAAGGAACCGTTGCATCGCGGACACATTGGCTTTTGGCGCGGCACGAAAGGACGCGATTAACGGTTCTCTCCGGTGCGCGCATTGTGTCGCCCTCGATGCAGCGGGATCCTTGCAGTCCGCGGGGGGGCGAGAGGACGGAACGGCGGAGAGGAAGGAGCGGAAGGCATTAAATTTTCAGCGCGGTCGTACCCGCGGCCAGGAAATATGCTTTAAATGGCGATAACTATAAATAAGAGGACGCGCATTAATTCTATACAACGCTATAGTCCAGCCGTGCTTCGCGGCCGCTGGCGCGAGCCTCCTTTTTCGTCGTATAAGTCGCCCCAATTTCCGATTTCCAACCCAGTTCACCTCGGGTAGATTAAATGGAAGCAAAGTCGCGTCCCACTATACACAGACGACAACGGCGACGGCGAGATGCGTGAGGCATCGCGATTTTTTTCTTCACCAAGAAGGTATAAGAGAAGAGAAAGGAACAGTGGTCGAAGACTATTCGGAATACAATTGATTTGTATCTTTGCAAAACAGAGAACTATGTGAGAATTTTTGAAGGATTCATAACACAAAGTAATCAGAGGATCATTCCAAGTAGGAAGAACTCTTGCCAGCCAGTGACTGACCAGAAACTTTGGTTACTAACCAGATAGCACAAATTGAAAGATGTTTCAAAGACATTCATAAGATATTAAAAAAAAAATAGGACATCTTTTGGATATCTCTAAGACATCGTTTAATAGATTACTGCTTGCGTAGTTAGTTTCAGGCAGCGCTTCTTTCGCCAGTAATTAGACGGTAAAACTAGCCGGTTTCTAATAAATTAGTTTCTAACTGAACTTCTTTTGTATAAAATTCTCCCATACAACACGTGTGTCTAAAAGACGTCTTAAAGATATCTTATTTTAGACGTCTTCAAGACATCAAAAGACGTCTAAAAGACTTCATAAGAAGACATCTTATATAAATTTGCCTATTATAAGACATTTTTAAGACATTGTGCAATTGTTTACATTACTGATTATGACGTTTATGTACACGTTGTTATAGCAAACATCATAACGACTTCTTAGTCTTTATGAGCATCGTATACGGGAAATATGCGAATACGAGAAAAAATCTTATAGAATTAATTAATTAATATATATATATATAAATTAATTTGTGAATTTGTATGATTTGTTAGTTTCCAGTTGAATTATATATAATGTACCGGACGAAAATCTTTTTTTCTATATATGTAGTCTTTATATCTTAGAATTACGATAGACTTTGGATTTATTCGTCCGTCTGCTTCATTTGTCCAGGATTAGGACTAGGAATCGATAATAGTTAGCGAGTAATGATGGTATCCGGCATAAACTTTAAAGTTTAAAACACACAATACCGAATACCACCATTTTTCTCTAGCTATCTCATCCCTAATCCTAACTTCAAGCAGATGCCGCAGACGGATGAGCAAATCAACAATCTAATAATAAATTTCGATTGACTGTTACTAATAAACGATACTAAATAAAGTCCTTTCCTTTTCTTTTTAATGTCTAATGCCTACTTCTAGAAATCATCAATTGAATACATATATATATAAAACCACTTTATAGCATGTGGAAATAGCACTAAGCTATAAAGAATTGAGCTACTTCCAAGAATGTATTTTTACTGTTTTGAATATGTAGTTGTTTATTTACAACAAGAGAGACAGGCTCTAGATTATCCCAGCAGTATGTTGCTCGTGTGCTTTTTTTAGTATTTATTTTAAGAGCAATAGTGGATATATATAAAAATCGCGAAATGACCCTTTCCCAGAACATAGATAGTTTCATTAAAAACGGGATAATATTACAATTAAAAAATAGAAAAAACTGAGAGGAATTTCGATAACTTTGGCAATGTAGAGAAAATAAGAATGATTTTTAAAAGTATTTTAAATATAGAAAACAATAGTGAGAGAGAGAGAGAGAGAGAGAGAGAGAGAGAGAGAGAGAGAGAGAGAGAGAGAGAGAGAGAGAGAGA
>NW_022639478.1:2574828-2609522 GCF_010583005.1 Odontomachus brunneus
GAGAGAGAGAGAGAGAGAGAGAGAGAGAGAGAGAGAGAGAGAGAGAGAGAGAGAAAGAGAGAACCAAAATCGCTACAATTGTTTATTTTCAATATATTTACGAAATAAGCAATATAATAAGAAGTTTATAATGTTGTATGTTATAGACCTATACCGATTCGTTTGGTGCTACTATTTATTTATTTATGACAGTGACATATACTATGGTGTTTTTGTTTATTTTTGTAATTCCCGATACATACTACTATGCGTAAAGTTCTTGTTAATTTTCTTAGTATCTATTTTTAATATTTATAGACTCATTTTAATTTAATATGGCAAAGATTTAACAGATATAATCCAAACCAACTAATATCTTATTGTGCTATAAAGATGTACATTTATGCATGTATTTTTTAACAAGCAACGTTCCCACAACGTGAGGACGTAGAGTAAGGTTAGATTAGATTTTTAACGAGATGGTTCGTCTCTCCCTCTCCCTTTGCTTATTATTATTCTTTTATTGTCATTGGGAAAATATCGATAAGATTTAAAGATTCAAAAGAAATAAAGAATAAAAAATTGTAAAAGCAAAAATAACAGATATGTGTCTATTAATGTCGCGCACCAATAAAGATGTAAATTTGGATTCGGCACAAGATTAAATATCAATGAAAAGAAGGCTTTGGCAGATTTAAGATGGGACATCGTGCGGCCAGGGAAGCATTATTAGACGCATAAATCAATATCCGCAATAGGTTCTAAGACTGATATTCATACATGTAAATTATTTGAGAGTATAATTGATTGCAATTTCATATTCATGAATCGTTGCTCTGTTCTGAATCTTTCTTGTTATATGATATAATGTGGTAAGTACAGGTGTAGGTCGACAAATAATCGGATATTCATGAACTATTTATCAAATACTACATAACTATTTATCAAATGATGATGAACCAGGAACGCCGGCCTAAACACTTCGACTCGGTTATCTTCTTATCCTCAGCGAGTCAGTCGTCAACTGTCCGTTAAAATCAGTAGCATCCTGCATAATAAATCATCTGACACACCTGGAAGTATCGTTGCGCGCGTCTTGACGCTCTCCGTCCTGGCTCTGCGATTCAGCATCCTGCTCCCAGCTCTCCTGTCGTAGCACTTCGGGTGCTCCCTCGTGACACTGACACTAACACTGACACTCGCCCGATTCGATCGGAGAAACGTGTGTTAATTAACACAATGCCGACGAGAGACCGATTAAATATCTCAGGAGCCGACGAAATATTTAATCACCCGGTGGAAATGATAACCAACGTAACGATACACATGTTCCGCGTCTTGTGCGCGTGTGTGTGTCGTCGACTCGAGACGTAATACGGGGGTCACGGAAAAGTACACAAAGCACGAGATTATCCAAACAAGCAAAAAGAGCAAAAACGTCAGCCGCCTACCTTCGTCACCGGCCGGTCAATGACGCATGCATACTCGCTGCGGTCGAGAGATCGCAACCATAAACGTCTCTGAAAATATTCTGTACGTACGAGACGGTCAAAGTTATCAGAGTCGTCGAACGTGTGGCCCACATTGAAAGTATAATTGCAAAACACAATGAAGTTGGGAGCTTAGACATGAATAAAAACTTTGAATAAACACAATGAAAAGTTGGGAGTTCACCAAATTTAAAATCATTACTATGTGGGTGTATATATGTGTGTGTGTTGTGCGACAACTTCACCCAATAATGATATTAATTATTGTTAATATTATTTATTATTATTTATATACTATTTTTAGTTATATTATTAATAAAAAATATATATATATTATTGTGTAAATCTCTCCGCACTGGCTCACAATTTTGATAATTTGGTAAATTCCCAATTTCAATGTATTTGAGCTGTTTTGCAACCCACTATATTCCGGCTCGAAGTTTAGAATTTATTATAAATTTCATAAAATATACTGATTTGTGTTTCTTTTCACTTCTATTTAGTATTATCTTATTGCTGCAAAACAAAACATTTAAATCTCTATTGATGCTTTTCGACACACAACTGCTATATTTGTCCTTACTACTTCATCCCCTTTTGTCCCTTTTGAATTTTCAGATCCTATAAAAATTTTTAACAATAAAAAAATAAATAAATCATGTAAAAAGAAAATTTATTTTTTATTTACGCATTAGTTCTATGTTATCTATATTAGTTATTTAATAATTGCTTATCGTAATCTCTATCCATTGTTAGGTTATATGAAAAATCAACATATTCCTTATTGAAAATAAAAGCAAACATTAAACGTAGGTAGAGAATATCCAAAGAATTTTTCCGATGCATTATGCTTTTTTATTTTCATAAAAATTGTTAGAGTTTGGCTGGGATATTTTACTTCACCCACCATATTCATCCGACATTGTGCCTTTCGATTATCATCTATTTCGCTCATTATATAGCTCTTTTGATAGTATAAATTTCGCTTCTTTAGAGGATGTGAGAAATCACTTGGAACGTTTCTTTGCTAGAAAAGCGCAAAAGTTTCACGAGATGAAAATTATGAAATTGCGTAAGAGATGGCAAAAGATTGTCGAATAGAATGCCGTATTTATTATCGATTAAAATAGCTTTTAACAAGAATAAAATGCATTTTGCTTAAAATTCCACATAAACTTATGGATCAACCCAATAGATAGTTTTCAGGATTAACGTAGAACCAAAATTTCGAATCTGGAAGAGAAATAGTCGATATGGACATCCCAGTAGATACAGAAACAGAAACGCGATCCTCTAATCATTCGGAGTGGTGCATAATGCACAATGCGCGATGCACGCGCGCGTTTTCGCGCGACGACCGCGGGTCGATTAATAGTTCAGATCTAATGCATCGCGCGGTTTATCGTCGGCGGACGCTGCGTTTCGCGGCGTTAAATATGGCGCACTTTAAATAGATGGTGTGTACGTTAGCGCAGCCTGTATCTAATCCTCTTTGCCTCGCCTCTCCCTTCCTTTCCGCTCCTTCGCGACGAGTGTTCGCCCACGGACGAGAAAAACGAGCGAGCGAAGAAATCTCGCGCGTTCGATAAGTGCACCGTCAAATGCACTCCGGCATTACGTCCGTCGGTTGCCTCGCGAATTCGATTGATTTATCGCCGAAGGAGCCGAGCAAACAGACGCCTTCCTCCGGCCCCGAGATCCGAGCGGCTTTTTCCGCGCGATAATTAATCGCGCCTGTGGTCCTGTTGCACCTCTATTTGTCCACGTAGTAAGTTCCGGGCGACGCGCGAGTTTTTCTCCTCGTGAGCGCGACATCGCGGTGACAAAATTCGCCTTTCTTTGCGAAGAAAGAGCGTCGATGATCCTGCTTTGATCGACTAACTTTAGCTCATATTAATAGTTGTTACTTCAAGTGAGTACATTCAGACTTGAGTTTAGAGTCAAATAAGAGATTTTCAGTTAAATCGCGATTGTATTGTAGATACAATATTACACACAATTCGACTGAAACATTTTTATATAACTCTGAATAAAAATCTATGTTTTATGTAAGAGATTGCCTTTCCGTGAAGTAACATTTTTCCATGAAGTAAAAAATCCAAATGAATTCAAATCCGTAGATCAAATTTCTCTATCACATCAAGTTTACGAGATATTTTAACATAAAAATAATCGAAATAAGCCTTTTTGGCATTTTAAGGTTAGAGTATCCTGGAAATCTGATGTGTGAGAGAGAGAGAGAGAGAGAGTAATTTGGGCTATAAATTTGGTTTTAACATGCCAAAAATCTTCAAGATTTGATACTATCGGTTTTGGATCAAAATTCATGTCGGCCTATGTGTAATTACATGGGATGACAGGTAACATTTATTTAATATTGTATTTGTAAAGATTATATTTTTTGTTTCGATGATAAAGAGACAGAAGCAAGTTTTAAATGACAAACTATTAGTATGGACTTTTATGGAGATTAATGTTAATAATCGTTACTTGAAACTTGCCTTGAATACAATTACACAGATTTAAATCTTGACTCGTATTAATCCTTTAAAGCCTATTATGCACAATTATGTACTAAAGATTGTTAAATAACAGCTCCTGTAATTGACAGCTCCAATAAATAATAATATTCAAACATTGAAATATTTTTAAAAATTTTCGCAGGAAGTTATAACGAGTCTGGCTAATTGTTTTCGTCATTTTATCATTTGTTTTCTGGTATGTGTATTATTTTATCGTTGTTTTCGCGTCACATTTGCGGTCAGTTGTGCGGTCTCGGTGGGTTAAGGCTTCTGGTTACTCTCCGCGGTCATCTTGATTTATGACGTCAGAAGCGAGAAAATTCGTAGGGGAGAGATGACGTGAAAGGGATATTTTTGTTCAGGATAAAATAGTAAATAAACTAAAGGACTATTTTAGTTTTTACTAGTCATTTTAGAAATATCAATTATTAGACAATAATCGGCAGTAATAACTATTTTATCTATTTCTAGCTTTACGTGAACATACATTATCATACATTATCTTTTATTTTTTTGAAAATGTGTTTTGTCCCTTTCATAAATTGATCGTATTGAAAGGGTCAATGATTTTTATGAAAAAGACAATATGCTAAAGTAAAGGAAATTCTCAAATAATTAACCAAAGAGATCATCTAATATAAAAATAACATTAATGAGAACTTAAAAATATTACAAATATCAGATTCAGTTTTGTCTATTAATTATAATAATCAGTTACCTAATGTCATAATGAATAAAAGAAACTCTCCAATAATTAACAGAACAGAAATAATCCATAAAAATAATCAAATTAACATAAAATCAATTAACAATTAATCAACAGAAAATTAGATTTAGTTTAACTTATTAATTTATTAATTAATTAAGTACGATAATCCCAGTTAGCTAAGTGAATAAAAAAATTAATTTAAAAATTAATTATTTTAGTTAATTAAAAATTAATTAATTTAAAATTAAAAGACGTCTTTTATACTATATGATTCGCGTGTGCAATTCTGACAAATTTTACATTGGTACCAATCTTCAACACTATCTGAATATATAATTTTACAAATATTAAAAGGGACGTCTCTTCATAAATTTGTTTTTAGTTCCTTTCAAATATATGACATCGAAGAAATATAATCAACAAGAAATATAATCTTTATAAATACAATATTAAATAAATGTTACCTGTCATCCCATGTATTAATAATTACACATAGGCCGACATAAATTTTGAACCAGAACCGACAGTATCAAATCCTGAAAGTTTTTGGCATGTTAAAACCAAATTTATAGCCCAAATTACTCTATTATATCAGATTTCCAGGGTACTTTAACCTTAAAATGCTAAAAAGGCCCATTTCGATTATTTTTATGTTAAAATATCTCGTAAACTTGATGTGATAGAGAATTTGATCTACGGATTTGAATTCAGCATAAAAAAATGTATGGAAATCTTTTCAAGGTTTTATAAATGGGTTAACATAATAAAATGAAAAAACACGTAAATTAAAAAAGCTTTTTGTATTCTGTAGATGCGATTAATGATGTGTCAGCGTTGCCACAATACTAAAATATTTTTGTTGTTCGAACACGTTTCATCTTTCTAATAATCGCAATGTTCCTTTCTTTATGCGTCTCTTTCATGCCACCTTTTATGTCGCAGGAATTTTGAACGTGTAATTTCCAACATAATCAATTGCGAGTTTCACATCAAGTAGTTAGGAGCTTCAGCGTTCTATGTAATTTGCAGGATTAACACAGACTAAAAAAGAAATTCTTTGTGACGTGAGACAAATTTCAAGTAACGGCTATTAACATGGGTTTTAATTTGGCGATAGAACGTCATTAACATTTTTACGGTCAATATTTTTGTTGAAAGATTAGATTATCAGACTAATATCTCCTCCAGTCGTTAATTCAGCGGCTATGCGTTCATTTTTTATCGCGCAGTTTCCGCATGCAAGGTTCATCGGAAAGCATCGTGCAAACGGAAGGGAAAATCCGTAGAAGAGTTTTCAGCGTGCTCGCGATAAAAGCTGGCGGCGCCGGCTTCGCTTCTGCAAACTACCGTTGTTTGTTCGAATGTGAGGCGCGGCAAGAACGAGGAGGAACACACAGACGACGAAACCACAGAACGTGACTCTTATTTCGCCACTTCCTGCCTAAACCGTCGTCTCCGTTTTCCTGGTCATATCAAGCCGGCATATCGGTCGGGACACGAATGTATCCTTACCTGAAGGACACGAATTTCTAGGAAATATCCTCTCCCGCACCACGATTGCGCTCGAAGTTAATTGTAATTTCGAGGCGCTCTGCGGAATTCTATTTGCACGCGAGAGAATGGCGACGTTTATTTTAATGAAAAAATATTGTTTCAATTTCTTGAATGCTGTGAACGCATATATGCATCCTACGAATTTTTTCGGCTTGTACACAAACAACGATTATACAATTATCAATTATTGCGATGCGTACTTACGTTCATGTTCTTTTATATACTTTTGTACTGGTTAGTAAATAAAATTACGTTTGTCTCAGTACAATGTTCCCGATCTTTTAGGAAGACATTTTGTTCTTAACCGATTTAAAAAATGAAGAGTTCTCAATTCGACTTGTATATTTGTATGTATGTCTGCCATTACCTCGAGAATCACTGAACTTTTAATAAAACTTTCGGTAAATAAATCTAGACATTTAGGAGAAGGTTTCAGGCAAACTTGGATCAGGGTTTCTCAACTTCCTGCCAGTTAAAGAATACTGATCCGTTAATACTTTGCGAGCCACTGAACCGATTTTCATGAAACTTTTAGCAAATGAATCTAGACATTTAGGAGAAGGTTTCAGACAAATCTGGATCAAAGATTTTCAACTTCCTGCCGTTTAAAAAATATTGATTTGTTAATATCCTGCGGGCTACTGGATTAATTTTCATGAAACTTTTAGCAAATAAATCTAGATATTTATCAGAAAATTTCAGGCAAATCTGGATTAGTGTTTCTCAACTTCCTGCCAGTTAAAGAATATTGATCTGTTAATATCTTGTGGGCCATTGGATTAATTTTCATGAAACTTTTAGCAAATGAATCTAGACATTTAGGAGAAGATTTCAAACAAATCTGCATCAAGGTTTCTCAACTTCCAGCCAGTTAAAGAATATTGATCCGATAATATCCTGCGAGCCACTGGACCGATTTTCATGAAACTTTTAGCAAATGAATCCAGATGTTTAGGAGAAGATTTGAGGCAAACCTAGATTAAGGTCTCTCAATTTTCTCCTATACACTGAGAGAAAAGACTGGTAACTATAACAAACTACATTTAGTTACAGAAATTCATTGAATCCTTAGTAACTAATACTAAATATGATAATAATTACCAAATATTTAATAGATCGGGAATATGACGTAATTGCATTCACAGTAACATCAATTAAATAATTTAGTAATAGTTACTTAATGTTAAATATTTAATATGAAATATATTACAGTTATGAACAGATATTTGATAATTGTTATGAAATTGTTATATCCCATGTAATACAAAATTTAGGTACGAGTTCTATTTTGTCACCAGTATAAGTATGTTTTGTTGCAGCACAACGAAAAATTCATTCATTTGCAGCTATTACATCGTTTCAATATCTATTATTACAGATGGTTGGTTGAACCTACCAAAAATTTTGTAACTACTACAAAATCGCTTATTTTGCTCAACTATTCAATAAGTTTTATTTACCAAATATATTCTGGAAGCAAATAAATTTTACTTCTGTCAAATAAATAATTTATTTTACAGAACTAAATTAATTAATAAGTATTGCCATAGCTTTGGCCCGCTATATTTACGTCTACCATTTAGTAATAGTAACCAAATTTTGATATTATTTACTAAATTCTTCTCTCAGTGTACACAAATACTGGTCCGTTAATATCTTGCGGAAAATTCGGCAAATGGATCTTGACATTTAGAAGAATATTTTAGGCAAATTTCGGTCAGGATTTCTAAATTTCCTGCCTGCTAAAAAATATCGATCTGTTAGTATACTGTGGATTACTGGACTGATTTTTATAAAATTTTTAATAAATGAATCTTAAGTTTTAGGCAAATCCTAGTCAAAAGTTCTCAACCGACTCGCTAACAAATGCTGATTGGTCGATATATTTATAGTATATATAAATAATAAGAACTAAAAAAAAAAAACTTCAAAAACTACAAAAAAACTGATTGTAAAGGTTAGCTGTCCACAATATTTATTCCTTTTAACATTTTGAGGATTCTGTAGACGGTTTATTATCGATTGACGTACAATAATCTGAAGCACTCCAACGTCAGCAATTATTTAGCTCTGAAGTGCTTCGCAAAAGTTAATATGATAAAACACCCAATTATTAATATCCCTTTCAGTCATTAACATTCTAGGAAAAGCTAGTTTTTCTTACGACCAGCGGCGGTTACTCACAGTTTTAGTTGCGAAGTTCCCTTTTGGAATGATAGAATGCAGGCAAGAAGTTTAACTGCACTGCTGATCGCAAGAGAACCCAGGTTTTTTTTTCTCTGAAATATCAGCGACCAAAAGGTATGCCAATAATTGAGTGTCTTCCATGGTCGGCGTTTTTACGAAGGAATTAAATTATCCAACTGATATTTTCCCTCGTTGTTAATTCACGGGGTACATAAAACTGCGCTTAAAATCCCGTCGCCGAATCGTGAGTCGTGCTAAGCGAGCCCGACCGCACGAGAGGGAGAGAAGGTAAGAGAGAACGATCGATCGACAGGCGATGCGATTTCCATCGACATAAGCGATCGGGGCCCATAAATCGCTCCGTCGGAGACCGCGCAGCCGACGCGGATCAGCCGAAAGCTCCTTTCATCGCGGCGCAAACTTATTCGCGATCGGATAATTGTCGTCGGGGCGGCATTGGACGCGTCATTACGAGCGTATCGAAAAACAGTTTAGAAAAGCCGGCACGCCATTCATCTTGCCGCCTTGGGGACGCGCCATTCCGCCAGATAATCGAGGTGATAAATTTCACCGGGGACACGCTGTATACATCCCACGTGTGCATGAAGCCTGCCGCATATCGTTCGGAAAACAATCAATCTACCCCGGAGCTTACCGGACGGTCGGCCGCCGGCCTCGACGATTGTATAGTCGCGATTTCGCTCCGGTCGTCCGTCGAAAGCCAGACGACGACAGGCGCGGGTGATGATTTCGATCGGCCGATCCTTTTGCCACACTCGTTCGGGCCTGAGCACAAAGATTGTCGCAATCGTTTACGACAGTGTCGTTGACGTAAGTCGGTGTCGGAAGTCAACGATCACAAGGACTGGCGTAGACGTATGCGGTATCAAATATGATTAGACGATACAATTGATGCAGCATACGTCTACGTCAATCCTTGTGCGTTGACTTCCGACACCGACTTATAGCCGTATCACACTAAGTAAGCTTCGACAAGCATTCGATGTGATTCTGCAGCAGTTTTCTTCAAATGGTAACAGAAAATCAATGCTATCCGCAAATTATAGTTTCCAGGCACAAAATTCGACATGTTCAACGCTATTACAAACTATGCTGTTGTATGAAACTTGTATTGTTGTGAGTTGAAAATCGTTGTCAGAGATGTCAACAAGGAAATGACGCCAATGACAAGGTTTGACGGTAACTACATTGACAGCTAGGGCCATCTATGGGCAAATTCCGGTTTCATATTTACAGACCTGGTATATAAGAAATACGAAAAGGATAGCGTGATTATGTTAGTGATGATCGTCTCTGCATTATCAACATTGTTCGAGTTCGTCATCGACTCCAGCATCCCCTTAAGCAATTGGAAAGCACCCAATGTCTCTTGACCAGTCAGAAAGAAGCTGCTAGCTACTACCGCTTTTCTCATTGATCAAGAGACATAATCGCAGCCGCGAGTCGCTAGTGTGATACGGCTATTATGTCTACGACACTGTCGGAAACAATTGCGACAATCTTTGTGCTCAGGTCCTTCCTCGCTATATTCATATCCCCGCAGCGTTACGCCACCTCTCGCGCGTCATTGTCCGCGGAGACGGCTGCACGTCGTCAAAAAAAAAAAAGTATTCAGCCGTGAACTTCAACCTCGGCCTAAACGAGGCTGCTTCGGCTATTTCTAGTTTCGAAAATAAACGAAACGATCGGACGCGGCTCCTGTGATCTTTCGCCGAGATATTCCGCGCGTCACACGTCGGGCGAACGAACTGCCGGTGATATTTTTAAGATTATTCTTCAGATATTTCCCTTTCAATAATTGCAAGTGGTGCACGAGGAAAAAATTTCGTTGAATAACGCAGCATACTAAGAGTGTAATTTACAAGACTTGTGTCGTGCGACTGGAATACAGGGGAGGAGACTGGAGTATGTTGCTCATGTGCTTTTTTTTAGAATTCATCTCGAGAGGAATAGTAGGTGCAAAACCGCGAAATGGTCTTTTTAGAATATGAATACTTTTTCCTGTGTTTAATTAAAGTCGGAATAATATTACAGTTAAGAAATAGAAAAAACTGATTTGGTAATAACAAAGTAAATTTTCGAGTTTCTCGAAATTTTGTATTAATATCTCTCCATCATGATTGAATAAAATTAAGCGATGTATTACTAGCAAGAATAAAATCTCTTGTCAGTGTATGATATACTATTTCTGGTAATAAATGCAATTTTCATTTATAAAATGATTGAAATAGAACATATGGGCAGATAAGATAAAGTTGGCCCATAATTAAGGACCGGCACGATGACTATGGAAATCACTTGCGATAACAATAAGATGATTATGTATGTCTTATATACGAAATTGTAGGAACCAGAAATTCTGCATCAACCAGAAATCAACTTAATAAACTCATTTATGCAATAGTTCCTTTGCAAATGATGACAAGCGATATAACGCGACGAATACGGTTACAATTGCCCATCACTGCCCAGAAATGCAACGAATATTTCGTCGTTTTGCAATTTCATAGAGATACATATGCAATAGTACTACACGTGACATAACAGCTACTACCCGAGATAAAATTTTGTCACAGACTGGCATTAGAAATAACGAGTGATCCAAGCAGCATTGAAAATACATGTACGAAACATTTTTTTTTACTTTTCTGATATTTCCTTGTACGCGCATATGATAATTGTGTTGTTAATATATAATATACAATTCCAAAAATTTGTTTTGAATCAGAAATTCTGTTTCCTTCAACCAAAACTCGTTCATTGTCAATTCAACGAGACTTTTTGACTTTTGTTATTTCAACTAAATTTTATTTCTGTCTGGTATTAAAGCCATGCATAATATGTAGGAAAGATATATTTAGTACAGGAATTTTTTCACACGCGTTTCAAAGGCATATACTTTTTGGAAAAAATTCTACATTCAGATTTATTCTTTATTCTTTAAATGTCTCATATACCGAAAAAAATTTTGTTGTCAAAACAAACAAAATCTGATACATCGGAAAATTTGATTAAAATAGGATTAACCAAATCATTTTTAGTAATTGCAACCAAAAAAAAATTTAATTGCCGCTTATGGATTTTGCTTTATCACTAATACATCCTAGTTCATGCACAAGTAAAAAACATAATAACGCCAATTAAACCATATATACCAAATATTTTAGTTCTAAATGTAAAAATAATTTGTTCAATATACTTAAAATTATTTATACATTATAAGTGCATGCTAGCCAAGCAAGATTATCTATAGTTCTTCGGTTAATGAATGTTTGCGTCTTCGAGAAAAATTCTCTGCGTTTAAGAATCCATTTGAAATCAGGGAAATTCGATCGCCGCTCCGTTCGGATGAAATTCGCGTTTCCAGGTGCATCGCGACGAATCGCGGGGCGGCCTGTCATCCGCGCTCATCTTTTTGCACTTTGTCGGCCGGAAATTCGGCAATGCGCGGTGAAAAGACGAGCCGGTGGAGCGCGGCGGCGGAGGCAGTGTCGGCTTTTATAGCCGCGCCGAGATTGAACGTTCGGAAACTCGTGGAAATCGGACGCTCTTTATTTCCACGGACGACGGTTGGTCGCGCCGCGGTGTCCCCATCAGCGGAATGCAGCAGCTGTTGCTGCATTCGACCCAGGGCGCAGCACAGAGGCCTCGTTCTTCGGTATCTTCGCACAACCCCTTCAAACGTGAAATAGAAAGCGCCCATTGACTCGAGCCAATCGCCCGTAACGTAAACACCGATAATGATCGAGACGTTTCGGTTCGTGCACCGCGGAGCGAACCCGCTGAATGAGTGAACCCGCGCGCGCTTCGAAACACCGTCGGTCGCTCCAGGCAATAGCTCTCGCGCGTCGCCCTTCGCGCCACGGTGAATAATTCCGGAGAAATTGGAGCGAGTCACGTCGCCGACACATTCGAAACACCGTTCAGCCGGTGATCCGATTGATGGCCAACAGTACAATGCGAAAGGTAATAAACTGCGCGCGCGAGGTCGACCGAAACGGTCGAACGGAGTTCGACGCAACGACTCTTACGCGATGAAGTTAACGCCAGTCGTCAGGCAGAGGAACACAGCACGAGTGTTGTGATTAATGTGAGGTAGAGTTGCCTCTAGTTAGAGTTAGGACAAAGCGCGATGACTCCTGATTGGCCTGTCTGCCATCTTCAGGGATGATGTGAGTGAGAGTGAGATAGAAGCTCTAAGACAGACAGCACACTGCTTCTTTCTCTCTCTCTCTGTCTCTCTTACTCACACTCACTCATTCATTTATTTCCTCCCTACAAATGGCAAACAATGTCCTAACTTTGATTTGAGGGACTCTAATGTGGACTAACGAGACACGAGAAAGTGAATAAAGATACATGGTTAACCTCCTGCGATTCGAATTGTTCTCGAATTTTCTTGTCAACCGACCCGTAAAAATTTATTTACTTCGCGACAATATTATATAATTTGCGTTTGTTTCAGTATTTCAATATTTAATAAATGCAATTACATATTCCTACTTTTTTATATATAATATTTTATATGTTTCTTCTATTTTTTCTTATCTTAATCTATCATCTTTAAATATTATAATATTTAATAACTATGTTTAATGTACCAAAAGAATAATTTTTCACAAATAAATAAATATTTATAATACGCGATATAATATATTTTTATATATTGAGTATATTAACAAAGTTCGATCCTGTTCTAAATATATATAATTATGTTTATTTATGTTTATGGGTATAGCATTTAATAAATCTTATAACCGCAATAACGAACATAAAAGCGCCAAACTCGTGTCTTGAAATGACATCAATAGAAAATTAAGATAATAAAATTTTCTTATTTTTTTGCGTGAGAAACTTTATATAATTTCGAGCGTCAATATGAATCTGTTCTGCACACAATCGTCATATTAGTTTCTTTAGCGGGAAAATTACTGTTTGATGGGTTGAAAGGGAAAAAAAGTTCTATCTATAATAGAACGATAGTATTATATTATCATGTAATTTATAGGAATCCCATAGCTCTGCCAATACAAAAGATTCGGGAAGGATCCAAAGTGAGTGTACATAATTATGTGTTCTGGACCTTAAAGGGTTGATAGAATCAACAATGGTTTATAGAAGCAACCAAAACGACACGCGATGTCGAGATAGACGCGACATAGGACAAAGCGTGAAGAGCAGGACGCGAGGGAACATTTTACGAATAAATCGTGATCAAAAGTTACATTTATATAATCCATTCGGATGGACACCCCGGGTGGCCTTAAAAAGGATTAAGATCTACCCAGAGCAGGTTTTAACTTCCCGCATGGAACGAGGAAATTCCCAAACCCACTGGGGATACGGGAAGAAGAGTCACGGACAATAACTCGTTCTCCCGGCGCCTGTGGAAGATACCCTTCGAGATACGATTCGCCTGAACTGCAGCGAGGACTCGCGAGCTTGGCCCGCTCCAAGACGGCTGTATTTCAGGTCGAGTCGGTGTAAACAAGCGGGCCGGTACTTAATTTCGATCCCCCTTGAATTTACCGTCGGTCAAACGACTCCACCACCGACGCCGACGCGTGGATATTCAGTCCGTTGTTAAACTCTCTCTCTCTCTCTCTCTCTTTCGTTTTGCCACCCTCTTCTCCCCCTCACCCCCTGGACACGGCGCGAGAAGCTTAGCCCGAAACTTCCGGCCCTCGTAAGCCGCCGGTAAAGCCACGAAAGTTCGGCCAGATATTACACTGGCAGTGATTAATTGCGAGCTTTGAAGTTTAACTCGGCGCGCGCGCCGGCGATCGCCGGGAAAGCACGCCTGTCCGGTTTCGTATTGTTGGGCCACCCCGCCACTTTCGCGGGCTCTAACGAAGCCGAAGCCCGGGATTAGCCTCCGTACGAGCATTTCGCGCCGATTCGATTAAGTGCGCCACGTCGGATGTGTTCTATTATCGGGCGGGCAGGACGACGCTTTAAATTCAACGCGCGGGGCCGCGCGTATCGACTTTTCGATTTCCGTCGGTGAGCGAATAGCTGAACGGGCATAGAGAGAGAAAGAGAGAGAGAGAGACAGAGGGCGCGAAAGCTGATCGACTGTCGAGGGATCGAAATCGAGGAAAATTGAAGGCCTGACGTGGAAAAGCCCGATACCGTACACAACACGAACATTGCATACGCAGTCTCTGTGATCTTTGTTAAAAGCATATTTTTTAATTAAAAGCATAATTGTTAACTGATGTCTCTGATTCATTTTCAGCTTTCGCTCTTTTTCACTGAATCTCTCTCTCTCTCTCTCTCTCACTCTCCTCTACTTGTACAGTTTTATATCATTTCCCGTGAATAAATAGAATATTTTAACGTTTGCAACGCGCGTGTTTCTTCTTGACGAGTCACTCCGCATCAAAAATTAATTTTCAAGAATTTATATTTTATTTCGCACCGCGCGCGCTGTATACGTGATACATAAAATGTAAATTCGACGCGACCGGTGAAGATAGAGAGGCTAGATAGCACGTTTTGGACGGCAAGGATTCGTCGAGGGCGAACGGAGGAGGACGGTTACGCTCCGTGCGAGCGGATGTCGCCGAGGAAGAAAGAGAAAGAAAGAAAGAGAGATATCCTGCAACCAATTAGAGAAGCACGCGGCTCCTGCGGCGGAGAGCGACCTTTTCTACGAACCTTGCTCCATTTTCTCGCGCGTGTCTATCTTTAGTGGCTTTTGTCGCGTCGTGACAAGAAGAAAAAAGGAAGAGGAGAACGGGAAAAGAGAGAAGGCGCACGAAGCGGCGTGCTGCGTGGTAGTGCGCGGGGGCCGAACACGTGCGAGTGCCGCGGCGGATCGATACGATTCCGGGGATAGCCTCCCTCCGTTCCCCAGACAATATCGATGGGATCGCCATTAAAGTCTATCCTCGATGCGAGAAGCTCGGGGCAACTTCTCGGAGGCATCGAGTTTCGCAATACCGCACGAAATCGCCTTCGGAGAGATCAAAGCCGGGCTTACGGATACAAACCGCGCGCGGCGGATCCCGCGCAACCGTACCTATTTGTCCGGAATTCGAGCTTCGATACCTCGCGATCTCTCCTCCTCGCACGTGTCCCTCGGTCGTCAAACACGCTCCCGACGACGGCGGACTTACGGCTTCGAGCAAAATAGTTCGGCACACGAGCGAGAGCCGAAGTTAATCGACGACCAGATCCGTTCCTTGATCGCCCAGCGATGACGCGTTTCAGGGACACCAGAGGTCGCGCTGGCACACCGCATAGAGGAGATCAGGATAGGATACTATTATATTGCTCAGCAATGCGAAGTTATAACTTCTTGAACTAGTTTCTGATTGGTTGTACAAACATGGAAAAAGATGTTCTTCCTTTATGTTTTTATGTTCACAAGAATTCTGTTTTGTTCTGTAATAAAGTCAAAATTTTATGCTGAAATTTTTATGTTAAAATTTCAAGTTGCTGTGCTTTCGAATCTTTTTGTCAAAATTGAAAGAAGAGATGGTCCTCATATAAAATTAAGTTTTAAAAATCTGGAATTCCGTTTTTTTCAATGAAAACGTATTTATGTGTATCTTATAATCTGCATCTATATGTATATCTATCTATGTATCTAATGTCACGTCAGTTCAGTCTTTTTTCTTTTTGCATGAATAAAATTCTCTTATCAATTCCTATTAATATACTAATGAGGTTTCCTTATAATACACGAATAATCGCGTGCAGCGTTCTCACATCAGCTCGTCGAGCGCGACGTCGCAAGGTGCACGAGAGACAGCGAATTTCATCATCCAAGAGGGGGAGGGGATGAGAAGGGATGCGTGATATCGAAGAGAAAGGCCGGGGGGTCTGACACGTGTCGTCCACGTGTTCGCTCTTCGGGTTAAAAACAAAAGTTGAGCACGAACGGGGACGGACACACTCGCTAGCTCGCTCCGCTTATCCCGTCGCACCTGTCGCGGACAGGAGTTGCCGGGCTTGTTAATTAAATGCGATAAAACACCGTGAAGAAATTCCGCGCCGGAACGAGCGCTCGCATTTCGGTGACGTTTCGGAGATGCACGCGATCGATGCCGCGAAATATCCTCCCGGGATTCATTTCGCGAGACGTAATTGTGTGCCATGACGGAGTATCAAGATAGTCACCACTGCCAGCACCACTACCACCATCACAACTACCATTACCACCACCACCACCACCACCACCACTACCATCACCGTCGTCGTCGTGGTCGTCGTATTTGGCACGCGATTATTTCACGGGCAAATAATCGCGCGTTCGTTCTCGCCCACCATCTGCGAGGAATCATCGCGAACGCTTGATTTATTCGCCACGACGCACGCTGCACGCGGGCCTCCTTCAACAGCGCGAGAAAACCCGTCGCAACTGCTTCGTCACCGCTTCTTCCTGCTTCTTGAGAGAGCGCGACGAGATATGCATCATCGAAGGTCGTGAAACGCGCGAAGAGACGCGCCCGGCCGAAAACGCCACGGCTCCTCTCCTCCTCTCATTAACGAAGGAAGCCGGCGTGACCGACGACACTGATGAGGGGGAGGGAGGATAGAGAAAGAGAGAGAGAGGTCCGTTTGACGATGTTACTTCGTCGACGTTTTCTCGAGATCCACTTCTCCCTTCGCTCTCTCCTACGCTCTTTATTTTTCTTCTTCTTCTTCCACCTCCTCTAGCCGAGAGAGGAGGACAAAGACGCGCTGCACGATCTACCCTAACGTCTGTTCTATGTTGAAGGCGAGTGCACCTGCTGCCTGGCTCGTTTCCAAAACTCGAGGGCGTACGACCGCGCGAGCGCACGGCTGACTCTTCTCTTGATTTCGTTTCTGCCCGACGTTGCGAGGGCAACTCCACTGCACTCGTCCGTCAATTGACGAAACAACGACGCGGGCGGCAGCGGCGGCGACAGTAGAGGGGAAGGAAAATCTTACGGCAGCCAAGGGTTACGTCGTCCTTCGTAGGACAGCTGCGCCAACGTGGACGAACGAGTCAACTCTCGATTTAGCAGAGTTGAAAGAAAGAGAGAGAGGGAGGGAAGGAGCTTAAAGTTACCTCAAAGATTAAAATAATAAGAAATAAAGTGATAAGAGAAGCGAATCGGACATATATCACGGAAATACCAGTGATCGCGACTAATTATTGTGGGTATTTAAATTCCAACAATAATAATGCTAAACGTAGATATCTGGTTGAAATATTATTATTATTCTCAATTGAATTCCCTTACGAATAAGATAATAAATGAAAATTTTAAAGACCAAGTTGGCGTTTGGTAAACACGGTTAAACGAATTGTTAGAAAATCTCAATAATCAAGCCATGCCCCATGAAGCAAACAAGAATTACGCAACACGCCAGTTATAATTGCTTCTATTAAACGCTGCGATTACTTCGAATAACGCTCTCTCTTCTTGACGGAAAATCTCACTAGTAAAAATTCATTCTACGCAATAGTGAAAATAGTCCAGATCTGAACTAAAACTGGATGTTCCACTCGAGCTCAGAGTGGATTCTGACTCCATACGAGTGAATATTTCAATTGATTAGAGTGAATTTATTCTTGTGTGTAATGGCGAAATACAACAGATCCATTCTTCAATTTCGAGGAAAAACTTTCACTCGACATTTCAGAGAGAACAATTCATTCTGCATGAGCGAAAAGTCACTGGAATTCGTATGACTCGGCTGTTAGCTTCATAGGGCATCGTTTCGTATTTTTCGAGTAAAATTTCACTTCGAGAAATTCTGAGAGTACACACATACACACATATAGAGGAAACCGGGGCATATCCGCAAATTTTTCGGAATTTTGGTGATAAACTTTCCTGTTGACTAATTGTTGCGATTGTAACAAAAAAATGCACACAAAAATAAAAACGATTTTCCTTTGTTTTCGTATTAAGTATGATTATGTAAAAAATGTATATTTTTTCTCTAATAATATTAAAATATTTTTTCTAATAATATTAAATTTATTTTAATAATAATAATAATTTTTTATAATTAATAATTATAATAAATAATAATAATTTTTTTATTTTTCTCTAATAATATTAAAATATAAACACGTAGCGTCATTGCGGAGGAAATGCTGCGATAACAAGCAAACCAGAATTGGTTAGCAACATACAAAATATATGTAAAAAAATTCAAAAGCAAAGCAATTTGAAACTTCAACATAAAAATGACGATAACTCAAAAACAATGTATTTTTGGAGCTCTATTTATACCAGCTTTTTTTCTTATTTTTGAGCCCCCAATCATCTCTCAAACTGCGGAGTCTTGCGCAACTTGATAAACACTTCATCGTTTAAAACAATTTTGTGATAAGCACAGTTTACTGTTGTTGTCTTACTTCAGAAAAAAATGGAGAATGTAGTGATTTTAGTTTTCTCCTCTACATTTATATTTTGTATCATCCTCGTCTTAATCTGTTATTTTTGTCATTGTGCTCAATTATATTGCATCTCTGTCATAGAGTGCATTCGGGGAACACGCTATCAGCGCTGCTTAGCGCTGATCCTATCCCTGTTGTACATTCAACCCCTTGGAGCACCGTGGAATGATTTCATCGTAAGATTACCTATTAGAACCAAATTATAGCTTCAGGCATAATGATCTCGCGAAACGAAATCAACGCTCAGTCTGTGCACAGTGATGGAAATATTTTCTAGTACAGTACAGTACTAGTACAGTACAGTACTACTTTTCTAGTAGTTGTACAGTGAAACCACCCCTTATTCTGTAAAAATAGGAAAACAGAAAAAATTAATTTCAAAATATAATCTCTTGGGTGGTCATTCTAGATATGTGACATGAATATTTTATTAGAATTCGAATTTTGAAAGTCCTGTGCTTCAAAGGGTTAAAGAGCGATAAAGATAGAATGACGCAGTAATATTAAAGTAGCGCGCTCGCCAAACGCACCCATAAGTAAGTTGACGTGCATAATTTCGCGTAGCACTTGGCATTAAAATAACCTCATTCGCAGACGTGTCCCATTCACTTATTTCTCCAATTGCAATCATTTCATGAATCAATGTTACTTTTAGTGCACAAAATCATGTATCATACAACTGTGTGTGTGTGTGTGTGCATAGAAAACTTCATTGATAATACGTTATTCAATTCTAGAACTGCAAAGAGTTAGGTAAATCTTAAACATAGGTAAATTTTACCTATATTTGAGGTTTACATAACAAACAGGCATATTTTTATTTGCTCATAATACTTCCATAAAGATAAAAATTCAATATTTTTTTTTTAAATCAACGTAGAAAACATCGAAAAATATAAATCTACTATATTTTTGCTATTCGATGAAATTGAAAAAAGTTATAATAAAAGACACATTTTTTTTAAAACGGTAAAGTTTAAAAAGTTCATTTGGCTAAAGTTTACCTATGTTTAGGGTTCTAGAATTAAGTTTATTTATTCAATAGATATAAACGAATCTTTACACGGAGAGAATATTGTAGTAAAAATTAAAATACAATTTTAATAGTTTGGGAATAGATTGGCATTATTACAAAAATTATAATAATAAAACATAATAAAAATGTCCTTAAACATGAGATAATTTTTAATAGATTTATGGTAATTTTTACTGCGTTCATGGTCACTTTTACTATGCTTTATTATAATTTTCATCATATTGTCAATCTATTCCCGGAATACTAAAACGTAATTTGTACGTAATTTTTACTACAATATTCTTTCCGGGTAGTAATTCTTTTTAATCTTCTTTTACTTATATAAAATGTAAAAGCATGGTATTTTACCCCACTTATTTTATATTCATGTATGCTTAAGGGATGCTGGATACCAACGTAATGTATTTTTTATAGTTTGCATTGTTTTTACATTTGATTTCATAGAATTGCAAATGCTTACAGAGTGGAAATATAAATGTTAATGCAATGAAGGATATTATTCTGTAAATAAGTTTATTCATGCACGAGGGGAAATTGAACACGAGATTTGTAGGCCTTTGAAAATTTATTCGGCTGCTCTCAGATCAGACATCTCTCTTTTTCAACAGCAATATGTCAATGAAATTCAGGGAAAAGTACCGACGTTCCGCAACGAACATCTTGCGACATCGTTCCTCTCACGACAAATGCATAAACAATGATGCGTTTCGCAAACCTACTCTCCTTTTCCACACATTCTCTCCTCTATCCGTGGACGATGATTTGCGCAATTAAATGCGATTCGTGCGCGCTCGGGATTAATAATGAGCGGGAAGAGATATCCCGGCCTGACAAGTGCGAGAAGGCGTTGGCGCAAATTGAATTTTATATTAATATCATTGACGTTATTATCGTACATCTTCCGCGAGAGACGATAATTGTTAAGCCCGCCCGGAGATTCCATTCACACATAAATCAGCGCAAAGCGCAAAAATAATAATGGGGTATTATATCCGCCGTGCCACCGCTGCCGGCTCGAAAGAGGAACAAACCATAACTCACGAATATACAGCGAAGATCCCCGACAGGCTCGCGCGCGCGTTGCACGCCTTTCCCCTTCTCGCCCTTACCCGGGCCGGGCCGGCCTCTTCTCGCCCTCTTTTATCCGCGTCGCGATCGACGGCGTCCGTAAACTCGTATCCGGGCGCAACGAATATGACCGCGATTGAGATTACGACGATGCCGATGGCGACGAGACCGAACGACGATCGAAACGGCCCGGCCGATACGTTATCTTAATTGCCCCCGCCGCTGAGTGTATATATACGACACGGCTTCCCCGCGCGGTTCACGGCGGTTGTCGGCCTAGCCTCACGACGCCGAGGCTCCAGCCGTGTCGAACTGTCCGCCTTTTAATAGCGCCAAGAGAGAGAGAGAGAGAGAGAGAGAACGAAGGTAAACCCGATCGCGCGCGAATCGGCCACGCCGTTGCATCGTGACGCACCGCGGCGGCGGGTGGAGATCCCAACGCTCCGTCGTCCGATAGCGAATTCAATTTTTAGAGGGGTGATATAGTGGATCGGGCGCGATACAGTCGGAGCACGCCGCGCGAATCGCGTCTTCGCGGTGGGAGCGACGGCGGCGGCGCCTAAACTGGTTTTGCTTATCTAAATTATATCGCGCAAAACTTGGAAAAATCTGCCCTATCGCTCTCGCGCACCCGTTAATCAGATCGAAATACTCCGCGAGGAAAAATCGATCTCACTCTCGTCGGAGGTCGCTTCGGATCGAGGTCGGGGATTCCGCGCCTTGCAAACCGCGCGGGATGTTCCAGGGTTAACTCTTTCGTATTTCCGACTTTCTCAGAACAGATGTCTCACGTCTCACATTGAGACGATTATGCAAGTTTCCAGATTTACTATTCAATTCACTACATTGACATTCAAAATGGCGGATTCAAGACGGCGGCTGTGGAAAGCTTAAATGTTGATATATTTAAAATATGTACTTGGACCCGCTTCTTCTGATCACTAATTACAAATGGAACGTTAAAATTTTAAGGTAATAGATAGAATCTTAGATAGTGATTACAAGGAACTTCTGAACACATTTCGACTACAATTTCGTATAGAAACCGAGCTATATAAGGCTATATCGCTAATGTGATCTTATTTAATACTTAATTTGAAAGGAATAGTGAATATAAAATTGCGAAACGGTCCTTTTAGAAAATAAGTACTTTTCTTGAGTTTCATTAAAATCGGAATAATATCACAATTAAAAAATAGAAAACACTAATGTGATAATAGCAAAGTAAGATTTCGAGTCTCTCTCGAAATTTTATATTAATATTCTCCAACGTGACTGAATAAAATTAAGCGATGTATTAAGTATATTAAGTAGAGTAAAATTTCTTGCAAACGTATGATATGCTGTTTTTGGTAATAAATGCAATTTTCATTCATAAAATGATTGAAATAAAGCATATGGGCGGACAAGCTAAAAATGGCCCATAATTAAGCCGGCAGGAGAATTGTAAAGACCTCTCAGGAAGACTCTGAAACTACTAATTAGGATACATATTTTATACGTGGTCTTCTTACCCTGCGCTACTGGGTAATTGAATCCGGTATCAGCGCTATTACAAAACAAAATATACGGTTAACAGAGTGGTGGCGGGCATCACTACATAAAAAAGATTGCCTCTATCATATTTATGCTACAGTCAGTCACAACAGTTAGTTGCCTAAAAATTTGTAATTTCGAAATTCTAAAATATAGAGCATCTAGCTCCGGTTTCCCACATGCTATTGATGGTTGTTGATATAATTCTGCAGTTATATAAGTTTTATAGGTCCACTTCTTAATCGCGATCCTCTTTTCTATAAATTTGCTGAGCGGAGAAACGTCTGAGAAGACGTTGCCAATATGCTAGCTAGAAATTGGATTTTCTCACAAGTTTAGATAACTATATTTTATCGAAAATATTAAATTTAAAACTGTAATAATGCCTTATGTATAAGTTTAATCTTCCACCTTAAAACAAGCCAAGCTAGAATTTGATAGAACTATTTGTCTTAAAGATTTTCTTTGTTAGTGAGACTTACATGTCCCGGAAGTACGAAAGGATTAAGGAGTTTATTTTATGGATACAGAAATAGCTAGACGGAACATATTTTCGCGGGATTGTGAAACTTCAGGGGAAAGGGGATTGTAACGGATATGATCAATTAATACGGCGGTGGCGACATAGCTGCATTCTAATTGTATCTTATTTTTTCGTTTTGGCTACTTTTGCGACCTTTCGTATGACAATCAGGCCATATTGTAGAAGAAAATGAAATACTTTACTCTGTAGATATTATTTTTGTTTATAGAATATATAACTTCGAAACGCAGCAATGTCTCCGGTTAAAATCGCGCCGCGCACGACGTGAAAATATATCTGAGTCTACATATATATGTGTGTTATATATATGCTAATGTTGATCAATCAAGACCGGATACTTCTCCTTACTCCTGAAGCTTCACACCCTGCGTCCACAGGATCTTGCGCTCCGTCCAGATATTCCTACGTCCATGGTTTATTCACCAGGTATGTATTTTTAGAGAGCCCAAGGAATGTATCTTTTAGTGCATCAAGAGAACTAAAATAAATTCACTATTTACCGAATAAAATTACATTTTTGTATATTTACTTCACAATTTAAATAATAAATGTTAATTTGAAATTAATTTCACGATACTGTTTTGCTTATTCTCCAGCAAATTGAATTGCTGTGTTTTAAATTCTTAAATTTAAAAAAAATGTTTTCAAGTTTTTAAATTTGCTGATCTTATTTATTTTAGATTATTACACGAATTATAACATTGCGTGCTAATTAAAGACATTCGTCAACACTGCGCCCAGCATAAAAACCTGGGTAAAATTTTAACTTTTTTTATTAATTTTTATGCTTAAAACAGTGATAAATAATATTAAATTCAACATTAGGTTGAGAGGGAACACCCGACCCATTCGACGAACGAACTTTCAAAATAGCTTGGAGTGAATCATGTTGTTTGAAAGCGCTTGGAAAGGTCCAGAAGGAAGAAGAGTGCGTACCACATGTGTTGTCTGAAAATGCGATTTTGAATCGACACAATATCTGCGTTTCTCTTCTATACGGATTTATGGAGGAGAGTTTTTCTAGCCAAATTGTGATTGAAAATGAAAACTGGATATATGTCGACAATCCCAACCGAAAACAAACTTGGTTTAATACGAATAAAATACATGTTACAAGACGCGATATTTACAGCTACGAAGTCCTTTTTACGCATGGTAGAAGGTTATATATCATGAGCTAAAATCAAACAACTGAACGCTATAACAAACAATTAATCAATTTAAAGCAAGAAGTAGAGAAAAAACACTCGCTAATAGCGTTCAAACAGTCGAAAGTTAATTTGTAATACGATAACGCAAGACTAGTAAAATATCAGGTCTGTTGGAAAATGTTTACAAACTACCTACTCTCTAGATGCTGCACCATTATTACTTGTTTTGTTCCATACAACACGGCCGTAAAGGACAGCGCTTCCGAAATGTTGACGAAATGAACGATTGGGTCGATAACTTCTTTCGCCCCAAAGAATCATTATTTTGGTGGCGTGAAATACAACTTTTGTCTGAGGAATAGCAGTAGCTGAGGAAAGTGGTAGGAACTGACTGTAATTATTTTAATTTAAAGAATTATTATAACTATTTCATTTTAATAAATACTTTTAAGCGGAAAATTCGTAAAACTTAGTTGAAGACCTAATATTTAAAATATTTTCTGAAATAAACAAATCTTCTTTTGTATATT
Source organism: Odontomachus brunneus (assembly GCF_010583005.1). Taxonomy (NCBI): domain Eukaryota; kingdom Metazoa; phylum Arthropoda; class Insecta; order Hymenoptera; family Formicidae; genus Odontomachus; species Odontomachus brunneus. The sequence goes on from NW_022639478.1 coordinate 2,599,543, forward strand.
TATCTAATGACGTATATTTATCAGATGTCAATAATACGTTATCATATTTGCTGGATAGTTACGTGCTTAGAAGACCTTCATAGAAGGATAATGAAATATTTATCTTTTTATCTATTTGTCTGTCTGTCAATACGAATACGGAAAAATACTCGAGAGCTCGAACGTAATTACCCGCAAAGGTTTTCGGTTCGAGAGCCCGGCGTGAGCTCGTACAAATAATCCGGTTGTCTTTGCAGCGGCACGGAAGCCTCTATTTTATCCGGCGCAACCAGCGAAAGAAGTATCACTGTATTAATATGAAATAGACGGCGGCGCTTTCGCACGAACGTGATAAATCTCTCGCGTCTTCGCCTCCGTTGCGCGCCATTCTCCCACTCGCCTTTCTCTATTCTCGCTTTTTCCACGAGCGAGCGAGCGAGCAAGCCAGGGCCGGGCCCTGGACCGTGTATTTATGTGCCATGGCTTATTTATCCTCGCGCGTCCGCGCTCGATAAATCGCGCGAGAAAGAGACGCGACGTGGGAGAGAAAGTAGAAGAGAGAAAGAGGAAGAGAGGGAGGGAAAGCTTTTCCATGCGCGCTAGGCGATGCACCCGAAGCACCACCGTCGTGGCGCGCGTCGCAGCTGCACGCGAAACGCAGCTGCGACTAATGAGAACCGTCCGTTAAACCTCGCACAGTCAGCGATGCCGATATCTCGATAGAAGCGAGCGAGTGCGCGCGCGATAATTCTCGCCGAAGTAATTATCGTGTTACAGGGAGAATCCGATCGCGTGTCACATGCGGCGTCGCGACCAGGAAAATTGAATCGATCGGATAGCTCGTCAAAGGGAAAACTTTCCCAGACCTTCGGAAAGAGAGGTATCCGATGATGATCGCTTATTAGTCGGGCTGTTGTTCCGTAGAAACAATTACTGACGATGCAGTCTGGATGTTATTGGCCAGTCTGGATGTTAAAGAGCGCGATATTCAAAAAACACCAACAATAACATCATATCAATGCCACAATTTCCCACTCAACAATGTAACTATGTTGTATGATACTTGATATAAATCTGATAATATTTTATAATACTTGATAACTTAATAATTTTACTGAGAAAAAATGTTTGAAAATTAACAAATATTTCTTAGGTGGTCACCATAAATATATTTATTTAAATCAAAATTTTCTTTATTTAAACCGAATAAACAATATTTAATTTAAATAGAGAATATTAATTTAAATAAATATGTTAATAATATCCATCTAATAGAGAAATATTTGTTAATTTTTAAATATTTTTACTCAATATTAATAATGCTTTAATATAAACGGTTTGAACGTTTTTATGCATTTCGAAATGCAACCGAACTGTCTAATGAGAAATCTTAATTTTTGGGAATTAATAAAAAAACCAAATCTCTCATTAGACCATCAGTTACGTTCAAAACTGCATAAAAAAATATTCAAATCGTATTGCGTGGAACCAAGTGTACAACATATGTTATTGCACTTGCATTGTTGAGTGAGAAATTATAACATTTATGTAATGTTATTGTTAGTTGATATATGTAAAGATATTTTTTTCAAAATATAAACATTCATTAACTGAAATGTCATAGTAGTCTTTTACCTAAGATATATATTTATAATATAAAATATTTCAATTATGAAAAATTTTGAAAACAAAGAATAAAACTGTGTTCGCAGAAATAATTTTTTTTCCGGAAGTGTGGAACTTTTTAATGCCTTCGAAACTCATGTAAAAGAACGTTTTTCCATGCATCTTTCTTATACATCGTGCATTACTTCAATACTAAACGGAGAAAGAAGTTTGGTTGAATTAACCTGACGATGAACGAATCAAACACATTTTGCTGAAAGGAAATGGAATTTTTCTGATACATATAACCAAAAATCTGTTCCCTTGAACCAAAAATCAATTTAATAATAAATTTATAATCAATTTAATAATAAATTTATTCGTACAACAGTTTCTTTGCAAATGATAACGAACAATGCAACGTGATCGCTACAACTGCCTATCACTGCTCAGAAGTGCAAAAAATATTTCATCTTTCTACAATTCTCAAAGAGGATATAAAAAATGAAGAAGAAAGATTTGGTCATCGAATGGAATAAGGAAGCAAAATAAAATTATACGGAAGAAGGATGACACAAGGACTAGTGGAACAGGTGCTCTGCAAGTAAGAAGGGTGAAATGCAAAGAGTATGAGGAAAGCTATAAGATATGAAAAACTCCTTCTTGGCAATGTAAGCTGAAGGGAACATATTGAGGAGAAAGGCAAAGAGGTATCATTTCATGGAGTTAGTAGAAAAAGTATAGGGTGAAAGAATGGGACTAACAAGGTATGAAAGAAAATTGGGGAAAAGAGGAAAAGGAGAATGAAGAGAAACAATAAGGAGAGAAGTGAAAAGATCAGACAGGAAAAGAAAAGATAAAGAGATAGTTATATATAGCTGAGGACAATATAGTACTCGTTGAGAGAAATAGAAAAGTGTAATTAGACATATTAGAAAAGGAGAAAGTGTAGGTAGTGTAAAGGTTAGATAAAAATTAACAAGATTGTGTGAAAGGCGATTACAAGAATATTTAGATAATAACGACGATATTGTAAAGTGAATTAGAAATAATCAATGTAACTATAAGGATATTAGTAATTAAGTATTTTATAAAGTGAATTAGATATAATCAATGTAATTATAAGATATTAGTAATTAGGTAGAAATAAGGAAATGGATGGACGTGTGTGTTAAGGAATATAATTATAAACCAAGTCCCTTTCTTGGCTATGTAAGCTGAAGGAAAATATACTGAATTATGTTGTTATATATGTTAGTACACTGAGGGAAAAATTACCTTAAAATGAGCAAATATTTCTTTGATGGGTGTCATTAACATATTTATTTAAATAAAGAGAATTTAGATTTAAGTAAATATGTTAATGGCACCCATCAAAAAAATATTTGTTGATTTTAAGATAATTTTTTCCTCAGTGTATACAGGGTGTCCCGCCACTACCGCATTATCTCTTAAGGACAGATTCCTGAGATAATAAGAAAGTTCTAATACAAAAATGACGAGGCTATAATACTTTTCAAATTATAAACGATTAAAGTCATCCCTTTTCACATGTCATCCCTTTTCCAAATATTGATACGGAAGTTCTATACATACAACAATATATATAATAATAATCTGCCTTTTCTATCATTTAAATAAACATCACAAATAATAACAATCTCGTCAAAATGTTATGAATAAAATATCACACAATACATTTATGAAAATCAGTAAGCTGTCACACATTTAACGTTTCTTTCAGGGATTTACAACTAATTTCATATCTTATGCAAATTCTCACTTACGTGCATGCACCTTTATGTGTTGTACCTGAGCGCGCGTACTTTAGCCAATATAATTGGACAACTTTAATCGTTTATAATTTGAAAAATATTATAGCCTCGCCATTTTTGTATTAGGATTTTCTTATTCAAATTATTTGAGGAATCCGCCCTTATGAGATAATGCAGTAGTGACGGGACACCCTGTATATGCTATATTATGCAACGAAAATTTTCTGCAATAAATATTAGAAAATTTTATTGGATAAATATTAGAATTGAATTTTCTGTAGCGAATGGGCCGGTTTTATACAAGATTAACGCAAGATAACGACGATATGAGTGCAGAACATTGTTGCAACGAAAGAAGGCTTATTACAACGCGATACCGACGACCACGGCTGCGAGTCGCGAAACGAGCTTTCCACCCTGCCCTACAGACCATCGACGTCCAGTTCGTTGAGCGCACCGACTTCCTCAGCGAGCAATTTGATCGAGGGTGAAAGGTGACGGGTGGACGGCAACGGCGGCGCTGAAGGAAAGGACGGACGAGGAGAGCTTCTTGGGGATCGTTAGGAACGAGGTCGCGCGGCAACCATGATCCCGGGGATCGAAAAAAGGTTAACGACCGTCGCTCGAATCGCGACCTAGCTTTTGGACTTCGCAGAAGAGGTACTACCACTACTACTGCGACGACGACGACGTCGTTTCCCTCCCTCGCCGTATCCTTATCTCGCCTCTTCCATCCGTCCTGACCCTGCTCGACAGTGACGAGAGAGCAGCGACAGAGACGAAGGAGACTTAACGACGACGGCGACGAAAGAGGAAGGATGGTCGAAAGGATGGAGAAAGGGAAAACGCGATCGGTCAAAAAGTTTCGCCGGAGAGAGCCGGGACAGCTGCTTAATCTCGCGGTGACAAAGCGAACGAAGGGGGTTGGATTTAACGAGGTAACCAATACCATCGGGCTTCTTCTGGTTCACGAACAAGAAAATCGCAAAATTGCGCTTCTTGCTCTCTCTTTCTCTCTCTCCCTTTCTCTCTTCTTCTTTCCTATCGCGTTGAAGTCACTCAGGAATCGTAAAATTACGAAATAAATCGAGCAAACAGATCAGAAGATCAGAAGATTATGGTAAGGTTCCGGAAGCACTGAATACCCCTTCAATTAGTGGTACTAAAGGACGCAATGATTCAGCAACTTTCCGACGGAAGATTTTGGCGTTATCATCGCTTCCCGGAAGACGATAGACGGACGACATGCGAGGCGCAGCGAAGTGAGGTGAGACGATATGAGACGAGGCGAGCCGCGGCACGCTCCAATTAATTCCATTAATCCCGAGCGGCTCGAGCCAGGATTCTCGGAATCGCGGCAGTCGACGGGAGTCAAGTGGTAATTATACAATTATATAACCGACTAGTCATCAAACACGAAGCGATGCGACGAGACGACTCGACGTGAAAAATAAGTCGGTGCGCGCCGTGTGAACAATAGACGTTCATTCCTTGTTTCACCGATTGTCTTAAGTGACACGTGACTCGCGATCCAGTAACGCGTCCGACGACGATGATAATTCGCGAAAGCTTGAATCAACAGCTGTTGTCGAGCCATCGATCAGAGAAGATTTCGATGACTCGACGCGCTCCCGAAATTAATGTCTTGCAAAAAAACTGTCGGGAAAAAGGATTGATTAAATTGACCTAAATTCAGGATATACATTAATCAGATAATCTGTTTGGTGAGTAATGAACGAACCATAATTTTGACTATGACAACCAGACTATTTTGGTTTTGTACAAAACTAAAGTTATAGTACAGTGACCAAATTTGTACAAAACATGAGTTTTGTAACCAGACAAGTTTGGTTACGAGAATAAAATTTTACATATATATTCACATTTCTTAATAGAAATTTTATTATTTTTTTAATCAAAAGTTATCTCTTAAAGTGTTAATATACACAATTATTTTATTATTTTATTATTTATTTTACTTGAATTTAATTTATTCGATGTTGTATTCTATTTGAAGAACTCGCTCTTTATTTTAGTGCATTGAAAAAAAGATTTGGTTATTTTTTTTTTTTAATTAAAATTTTGTTAAAGTGTGATGAACGAAATGTTTGAATTGCAATCAAAAAATTTAATCTCCGCTATTTTGCTTTGCTTAGTAAATATATTACTAAGAACTAAATAAATATATTATACTGAGAAAGTAAAGCAAAATAGTGGCAATTAAATTTTTTGGTTGTAATTACCAAACAATTTGGTTGACCCCATTTTAATCAAATTTTGGTTTCGTCAACCAAATCCGTTTTTCAATGTGGGAGAAAAATTTGCTCTAACAAAAATTATTGTTATTTTTGGATCTAAAGAAAAAGCGTGTGTGTGCGAAAGGAAAGTTCACAGCCGTTGGCGAGAACACGAAGGCGCGTGCGGTGCGCCGAGTTTCCCCCTTAAGACTTGGCCGTTCGACGCTTAATAGCTTCACTTATTCGCGTCTTCAATTATTTCCAACCGCCCGACGTTTGCATTTTACAAAGACATAGCTGCTTTGCCCAGCGTTACCGCCGTTCATCGCGCTCGCCCTTTCTCTCTCGTTCGCCCGGAGAGCCAAATCAAATTCATTCGTTATTCGATATGCCGGCGCAACACGCTTCGGGCGTGTGCGTATGTGCATACAGGAACTCCGTGTGTCATAACTCGGCAGCGTCTGCATTTTTCAGCATCCAATCCGTTCGGCGCACTTCCTACATGCCCGCTTTTATCCTCGGGTCCGCGGAGAATCGCAGAGATTTAAGGAGCGTGAAGGCAGGAAGCCCGCCACCGCTGGTCTCGGAAAAGCAGCCGCCGGTGGTTCCATAAAGAGTGTCGGGACCGTGGCGAGGACCGAAAGGCAGACGTCGTCCTGCTGCCCTTACGTCCTTTCTCTCTGCGCTCGCCTCTTATTTCGAGGGCCAAGCCGGCCGACCGGGTCGGTAAAACCTCGCGCGCAGCCGTTTCCTAAAGTAAAACGGCAGGCAAAAAGGAAGAGAGGGAGAAAAGCTTAATGAAAGAGGAAACGCGAGCACTACCCGGTGTCCTTGCCGAGAGAGAGAGAGAGAGAGAGAGAGAGAGAGAGAGAGAGAGAAAGAGCCTGGGAAAGGCAAAATATACCGGAAAAGAATATTGAAAGAGGAAAAAAAAGAATATCTGCTAAAAGGGGAGATGGTTAAGCGACAGACGCGAAAAGGGCAATTTGAAGTTGACTTCACGGATACAGGAGACCGGGACACGTTTGCAAAACGCTTTGTTTATATATTTATCGTTGGGGAAACGCGAAATCGTAAAATGTTCCTTTTAGAACATACCTGGAGAAAATTAATTTTGCTCTTTTAGCAAAATCGTCGTTGCTACTGCATATTCGTAGTGACATCAAAAAAATTTAGTTGACGTAACTAATTTTACAAATTATTCGTTATCAGAGCAGAAGTAGTTTTGTTGCCAGGATAGAAAAAATTTGTTGAGTGTATTTGTCCTAAGAATCACGTTAATTTGCTATTGATTTAATTTGTAAATTCAGCAAATTATATTCAGCAAATAGTGATTAGTACTCTTAGTAAATCTTTTTGCTGGCCATATAATAACGAAAAGATTTTACTTGGCCAGAAAATTTGCTAAACAGCAAATTATTTTTTTCCATGTAGATATTTTTTCTAGAATCTGATATTTAAATTGGAATAATATTGCAGTCAAATAAATGAAAAGTCTTATTTGAGATCAGCCGAATTGCCGAGCGTTTCGAAATTTCATGTTAACATCCTTCATTGAATGAATAAACTTAAGGGGATGCTGAATATGACATAGTGCACTTTTCGTATCTTGCGTTGTTTTTCCATTTGAAATTGCAAATACAAAATGCTCATATATAAATTAAAGTACAGATGTATGACGGAGTACCAAATCGTGTTATATCAAAAATAAAAACACAATTTCGTAAATAAATTTTTAAAATTTTTATATAACATGAGGTACTTTGCTGCTTATTGGTATTTGTATTTTGCACAAGCATTTGCAATTCTATACAACCAAAGTAATGCAGAAAACCTTGCAAAATACATAAAAACAATATTATGTAAGTATTCAACACCTACTTAAAGATGTTATCAAGCAAAACGTGTTTGTAAAAGACTTATTAAAATTTATTTACTCCATTACTCTATATAAATTAAAATATTATTTAACTGCTCGAGCAATTAGAAAGACAATGATAATTCGAGAATTAAGATATTTTAAGCTAAAGTTGACACTTTTTATGTGTTTTCTGAACTTAACTTTTGAGATTTTTAATTTCTTGTAACCTAAAATTAGGATTTCAACCGATTGGGCAAGCTGAATTTCATAAAAAGTGCTTAAGCTGAAGAAATGAATGTTCAAAGATTAAGTAATGTCCAGATCGTCCAGATGTTATAATTTTACATACGTCTATAGGTTTTTGATGTCACTGTCTATAAACATAAACTCAAAATTCGAAATAGTGAATCCAATATGGTGATTAAAATCATAATTTTTATATTATAAGATTCACCTTTGGAATAAGCAACCTCAGAAACCCAAAATGCAACATTTCAGAATTTTTGTAAAGCTTTTTTTTAAATTTTAAGTCGGCTATATTACATTTGCCATCTGAAATTTTAAATTTCATTAAATAAAATAACCTTAAAAATCTTTGAATATCAAATTTTAGAAGTATTGAGCCAGAAATATCAAAATTAAAATAGCAAAACAATGCATTTCCTTCAGTCAAAAGATTAATAAAAAATTACTATAATATTGTGTGACATTTATAATTAATAATTTAATTTAAAAAAATAATATATAAATTTAATTTAAAAAAATAATATATAAATTTAATTTAAAGAAATAATATATAATTTATATTTTAAATTACAATAAATTATAAAGTATAAAATATAAAATTATAAAATATTGACATTTATTACCTAAATAATAAAAAAATATAAAATAAATATATAAAAACGTATAATTTTGTTCGATAAATAGTAAGTTTATAAGTAATTCTCTTGATACGCTACTGAAAAAATACGAGAGACACTGAACTTCACAATCTTCTCAAATAATACGTTATTAATTTAAATGAAATTTTCTGCAGCTGTATGCTATATCATTGTACTACATCATTGAAATAAAAGTAGTTTTCATTCATGAAATGATAGAAATCGAAGAAATGAGCGAATGCATTATGTCCACAAATGGGGTTACATTAATGGAGAGTGCTACACGAGATCACGCATGTCAACTCGCTATAATAGATATGATATAGTTTAGCATAATGTCAAGCATGATAAATCGATATCCTATTTCTAAATAACCATATATTACATTAATGTAAATAAAAGAGAAAAAAAAAATCATTATATTGTGTATTTTTTCTGAAGCAAGACCAATAAACTATATCATGGAAATAGTTTTCCAGAAAAGTATACAAAAAGGAAACGGTTGAAACGATGAAGCATTTGTCTGCTGGACGCATATATGTATTTTATATGTTGCTAATTTACTCCAGGCTACATATATATGTGTCAGCTTGCCAACATGCCCCGCTATCGACGTAACTCCGCACTGTTGCGTGTTTATATTTCGACAATATTATAGTAATTTTTCAATAATCTTTTGACTGAAGGAAATGCACTATGTTTTGTTATTTCAATTTTGATATTTCTGGCAATTCAATACTTCTAAAATTTGATATTCAAAGGTTTTTAGGGTTATTCCATTTAATGAAATTTGTTTATTAAAGAAAAAATATATAGTTTTTAAAATCGTATCTGGCACAAAAACAGAGGAAGTCATCCAATTTTTTTTTTGTATAGTTAATCGCAACAATTAGTTGATAGAGAAGTTTTATGACCGAGATTCTGAGAAGTTTGTCCCAGCCTACGCAGACCTATACAGACTGGGGCGATCATCGACGGATCCCGTAGGGTTTGATCATCTTCGGTTTCCTCACCCATATTTTCTGCTCGAGGTCGAAACGCAGGATCCGCGTTTACGTAATCAAATGTTCCACGGAAACGGAATTCACGAAGACAAATATTCCCGTGGTGGAGCGACGAAGACGTCGCGGCAAAGTCGAACTTCGTCGAATCAAATACTTGCGGAATCATTCCTGATTGGCCACTGTGAATTCGCACACAACGCGAAGGACGCGGATAAAGTTTTCGAAAAATATCTCCGGGGAATCCGAGACGTCAGCGTCGTTTGGTTGAAAACAGCAAGCGCGAGAACGCGCGAACGACTTCCTTCTCCTCCGCATTGTAACTCGCGGAACGATAACTACTCTCATCCAGGAGTAAATTACGGAATTATATGTTTTACTAATAATATACTTTGAAATTTATGCAGATAATAATAGACATTTTGTTTCATATTTTGATTATCAAAAATAAATTTATGTTTTTTCATAGCTTTTAATATAAAAAAAGATTTTTATACAATTGAATAAGGGAAAAGTCAATAAAAGCTAATAAGTCAATAAAAATAAATATATTTGTATATTTTTATTTTTATTGACTTATTAGCTTTTATTGACTTTTCCCTTATTCAATTGTATAAAAATCTTTTTTTATATTAAAA
>NW_022639478.1:2609983-2612642 GCF_010583005.1 Odontomachus brunneus
ATATATATATATATATATATATATATATATATATATATATATATATATATATATAATTATTATTTGCATAAATTTCAGAATATATTATTAGTATGTGTGTATATATATACACAATACATATTTTACCAAAAATAATTAAATATAATTACGTTTTTTCATAACTTTTAATACAAAAATAGAAGGCTTTTGCGTGAATTAAAAAAATTAATATAAAACAATAATTGTTATACGATCCGGGAAACCACTACAATAGCGCGGTCATGGATGTTATGTTTTTTACTAGTCTACCCTTTAACAAATCTAAAAAGTTCTAGTTCAGAGACTAGTCACCCAAAAACCATTCGTGACTGTGAAAGTTAAAATCATTTAAACTAGATTGTGTACATCTTTCGTTCACGTACTATGAGCGATATCTACAGAAATTACTTTTAATTAACCGTGATTTGATCGTCCGTGCCTTCTCGCGTCTACGCGGGAAGATAGAGGATCGACTGAACTTCAAGTGAACTTGAAACAAAGAGTCCCCGAGAAGAACACTCCTATTCTACGCGGACACATTTATACTCGCAATTTTGACGTTTCACTCTTATCTACGTCGCTCTTTATTTACGCGACAACAAAAGAGGCCTATGAAGTTACGGACGATTAAGGAGCGCGAAACGCGCCCTCGCGCCCTGTCTGACTACGTCTCTGACTTCTACTACTGCGAGAGAGCGTGGTCCTCCTTCCTTCCTTCCTTCCTGCCTCCCTTTCGTTCGTTCGCTCGTTCGCCCTTCGCCACCAACGCTCGGCCATTTCTCTCTTTCCGTCAGTATTACTATGATACGGCGCAATAAAATCTCTTCCATCTATTTTCTTCGTGCTTCCTCTTTCGCGGTTATGCCGGGAGGCAACCCGGTATATATCCGTTACCGGGGCTCTCTTCAGCTATCGCGCCGCGAGAGAATCGATCGACGGCGCGCACGCTGCTGCTGCCGCCGCCACCGCCGCCGCCGCCGCAGCCACCCCCGTGCGATAGGTATCTGTCGCACATTCGCCAAAGGAACGCAACCCCCGAGTAACGCGAAGGAGCTGGGAATATTCGCGCAGATCGCATCGCCGGAATTCGATTGGCTCCGCCGACGCGAATTTTCTCGCGATTTTCTCGCGGCTCTGCGACGCGCGTCTGCTCCCATCCGATATTAATTCGACTTATAACACCGATATTTCGCAAGCGGAAAGAAAATACGATTCGTGTGTAGTCTCAAGAAGAGACAGAAAGAAATTATTGCACTCTACGCCAGTATAAAAGACAAAGACAAGTCCAATTTGCTCCGACGACACGAGTTTCCTCTCGCGATTCTCACTTCGCGCTAGTAAAATGCGAAATGCAGACATCGAATGTTACTTGATCCATCAAGTCAGGTAACAAAGGCTACTTGGCTGTACTCCGGGAAGAACGTACAAAGAACCCCAACGAAGATCATGATCGACGGCTGCCGTCTCGTAAATAAATTTTCACTAAAAAAATGGTCTTCCAAAGCAAAAATGATGTAAATACGAGAAATTAGCTAAGATGGATAAATCTAATCAGTACCAATGACAGAATTTATATCAGTACAAAGACAGAATTTATATCTGAGCTATTCGTAAAATTTAGCAAGATTGTCTCTCTATGGCGCTCATCCAGATTAAGGTCAGATTAATAATTGGTAACGGGGACCTAAATATACCTGCAGATACGAGTATTGCTCGAATGCTGCTGGAGATACTGCAAGAATGCCGCTACTGCAAATTCTACTATTACCACAAATGATTTTCTAGCAAATACGAAAAAACAGTGATAAGTTTTAACTGTGACATTTAGAATTCTATCTGGATCAGCGAAACATGTTTTGAGTATTCATGATTATATTTACGACGTAAGACAATCGATGATGGGAATTAAGTCACGCTGAAAGAATCATTAAAATTACATCATGCAAAATAATATAAATTTTTTGTTATACTGATGCAACAACAAATTTACTAAAAGCTACACTTAGATGTTCGTATTGCATTTTACATGGCATATTATTTTGAGTGCATTTTGATCATCTTTATTTTTTCGTATTTTCACTTCGTCATTATGTGTGATGAGTGCCACACAAATCACTCGTAATGGACGCAAGCTTTACAAAAATCAGCTGGTATAGGCGCTGCCAAATTTACATATACCTGTCTATTTACGCTCGTTTCCTCCTGGCCGAGCAGGGCACCAAGAGGCCGACCGAAGCGCGTTTCTCGAATTGCACGGAACGGTAACGGACTCCCGGTTGACGACTGGCCGCGGCGGAGGCCTCGGCAACGCATACGCACGCGTGTACAGCGGCCGTCATGCACCGCGACCGCGAACAATGACATGGATGCAGCAGCGGACGCGGTAATATTATGCATCGCGAAAATATATCGTGCTCGCCCAGTGCACCGAAGGGACTGATATAGTGAGTATGTGTGTGTGTGTGTGAGAGAAAGAGAGAGAAAGAGAGAGAAAGAGAAGAGAAAGAAAAAGAGAATAGAAATAAAAGGTAGAGGAAGAGAGACAAAACTCAAAGGAAGGAAGGGAAGAGAGAGAAGAGGGACAGGGAGCGGCAAATATTTATTACGAACTGTACAGTGCGAGAGAGAGAGAGAGAGAGAG
>NW_022639478.1:2612652-2612743 GCF_010583005.1 Odontomachus brunneus
TATATTTGTATATTTTTATTTTTATTGACTTATTAGCTTTTATTGACTTTTCCCTTATTCAATTGTATAAAAATCTTTTTTTATATTAAAA
>NW_022639478.1:2612753-2636552 GCF_010583005.1 Odontomachus brunneus
CGACTGAACTTCAAGTGAACTTGAAACAAAGAGTCCCCGAGAAGAACACTCCTATTCTACGCGGACACATTTATACTCGCAATTTTGACGTTTCACTCTTATCTACGTCGCTCTTTATTTACGCGACAACAAAAGAGGCCTATGAAGTTACGGACGATTAAGGAGCGCGAAACGCGCCCTCGCGCCCTGTCTGACTACGTCTCTGACTTCTACTACTGCGAGAGAGCGTGGTCCTCCTTCCTTCCTTCCTTCCTGCCTCCCTTTCGTTCGTTCGCTCGTTCGCCCTTCGCCACCAACGCTCGGCCATTTCTCTCTTTCCGTCAGTATTACTATGATACGGCGCAATAAAATCTCTTCCATCTATTTTCTTCGTGCTTCCTCTTTCGCGGTTATGCCGGGAGGCAACCCGGTATATATCCGTTACCGGGGCTCTCTTCAGCTATCGCGCCGCGAGAGAATCGATCGACGGCGCGCACGCTGCTGCTGCCGCCGCCACCGCCGCCGCCGCCGCAGCCACCCCCGTGCGATAGGTATCTGTCGCACATTCGCCAAAGGAACGCAACCCCCGAGTAACGCGAAGGAGCTGGGAATATTCGCGCAGATCGCATCGCCGGAATTCGATTGGCTCCGCCGACGCGAATTTTCTCGCGATTTTCTCGCGGCTCTGCGACGCGCGTCTGCTCCCATCCGATATTAATTCGACTTATAACACCGATATTTCGCAAGCGGAAAGAAAATACGATTCGTGTGTAGTCTCAAGAAGAGACAGAAAGAAATTATTGCACTCTACGCCAGTATAAAAGACAAAGACAAGTCCAATTTGCTCCGACGACACGAGTTTCCTCTCGCGATTCTCACTTCGCGCTAGTAAAATGCGAAATGCAGACATCGAATGTTACTTGATCCATCAAGTCAGGTAACAAAGGCTACTTGGCTGTACTCCGGGAAGAACGTACAAAGAACCCCAACGAAGATCATGATCGACGGCTGCCGTCTCGTAAATAAATTTTCACTAAAAAAATGGTCTTCCAAAGCAAAAATGATGTAAATACGAGAAATTAGCTAAGATGGATAAATCTAATCAGTACCAATGACAGAATTTATATCAGTACAAAGACAGAATTTATATCTGAGCTATTCGTAAAATTTAGCAAGATTGTCTCTCTATGGCGCTCATCCAGATTAAGGTCAGATTAATAATTGGTAACGGGGACCTAAATATACCTGCAGATACGAGTATTGCTCGAATGCTGCTGGAGATACTGCAAGAATGCCGCTACTGCAAATTCTACTATTACCACAAATGATTTTCTAGCAAATACGAAAAAACAGTGATAAGTTTTAACTGTGACATTTAGAATTCTATCTGGATCAGCGAAACATGTTTTGAGTATTCATGATTATATTTACGACGTAAGACAATCGATGATGGGAATTAAGTCACGCTGAAAGAATCATTAAAATTACATCATGCAAAATAATATAAATTTTTTGTTATACTGATGCAACAACAAATTTACTAAAAGCTACACTTAGATGTTCGTATTGCATTTTACATGGCATATTATTTTGAGTGCATTTTGATCATCTTTATTTTTTCGTATTTTCACTTCGTCATTATGTGTGATGAGTGCCACACAAATCACTCGTAATGGACGCAAGCTTTACAAAAATCAGCTGGTATAGGCGCTGCCAAATTTACATATACCTGTCTATTTACGCTCGTTTCCTCCTGGCCGAGCAGGGCACCAAGAGGCCGACCGAAGCGCGTTTCTCGAATTGCACGGAACGGTAACGGACTCCCGGTTGACGACTGGCCGCGGCGGAGGCCTCGGCAACGCATACGCACGCGTGTACAGCGGCCGTCATGCACCGCGACCGCGAACAATGACATGGATGCAGCAGCGGACGCGGTAATATTATGCATCGCGAAAATATATCGTGCTCGCCCAGTGCACCGAAGGGACTGATATAGTGAGTATGTGTGTGTGTGTGTGAGAGAAAGAGAGAGAAAGAGAGAGAAAGAGAAGAGAAAGAAAAAGAGAATAGAAATAAAAGGTAGAGGAAGAGAGACAAAACTCAAAGGAAGGAAGGGAAGAGAGAGAAGAGGGACAGGGAGCGGCAAATATTTATTACGAACTGTACAGTGCGAGAGAGAGAGAGAGAGAGAGAATCCAAGGGTGGGTGGATAGCGGGAATGAGAGAGATGCGTGCGTACGGTAATTGCGATGCAATGGGAACAGAGCGGGACACAATGGAGGAGAAGGTGGACCGCCTCTCCGCAAAGCTCGCCGGCCCTGTCCCTATCCCCCCCGTCCCCTCCGTCCCGGTACCCGCGTTGTCTCGCTTTTGGCCATTTTCGGGGGCACCTCCGGTACGCGTACGTCCGGCTGTCGGCGAAACCGCCGTTCTGGAACTGGCGCAACGCGGCGGAGGCGACGGTGGCGGCGGTTGTTACGATGCCCCCGGGGGTCAAAGCGGCCCGTGTGTTGCGTCCAGACGCGTTGTCGGCGCAGGTGTAATTTACCCGATGAATGTGTATATATATATACACATATATATACACATACATATACTGTTACCATGTCGCACGACTTCCTAGCTGCTGCTGCTGGCTGCTGCCTCCGCCGCCGTTGCCCTTCCTCCTTCTCTGTCCCTCCTGCCGCCTTAGTCCGACGAGAGACGACAAAGGCAGCGAGAGAGGCGGCGCTATACGCGTCGCGTTCGCTTCTTCTTCGTCGAATATCGACAACGACAAACGACGATGACAAGGAGGAGGCGATCGCCTCGCCCGCGGCTGGAAAGCTGCTCGCCGTAATTGGAAAATTGCGTAATGCCATGTCGCCGTAATTATACGACGCACCGGTGTGTAATCGATACTTACAGAAAGAGAAACAAGGAGAGAGAGCGAGAAAGAGAGAGAGCGACCTCGAATCGCGATGGTTGCGTTTCTTCCAAGGCCGTGCGTGCGACGTGCTGTGCGAGAAATGTCGCGCGCCATGTACTCGCACCGTGCGTACGTTGATGCTTTCCCGCCCGTTTCGGCCGTTTTCGCGCGACCCGCGATGAAATTAATTTCACGGGGACGCATAACGGACTATCTCTCGATCGCGCTGCGGTTAATCGTACCGGAGATCGATACCGGTCGCCGCCGGCGTCCTTACGTGAACGTCGTCCTTAATTAATCGCATTAACATTGGGTCGCATTAACAACCGCCGAGACGCAATTTGCTCTCTGATCCCGCCATTTTGTGAAATTCAGTCCAGCGACTTGACTCAGACGTTAGCCACGCTCATTTAAAATAAGAATCTTGCTTGCCTTTTTGTGTCAAATCACTACAAGCAGTTATATCACGCACGCCACGAATACTGAAAAGTTCGAAACTGGGTTTTGTAATTTACTAACTGTAACTTATTAAATGGGTCTTGTAATTTCTTTGCGAACAAATACTAAAATAACTTTTTTAATTAATGCCTGCGAACTATCCACATGGGAAGAAAAGTTAGCTGCAGCAGCAAGAAACTGTGCATGGTGACTAAATTTAGTTATAACATATGGATACATACAAATGTACAATGTAGTTGCGAATAGCGAAAATTTTGGCTACAGCAGCAAATTCTTAATCACAACAACAACAACAAATATACTTTCAACAAATCATGATTAACTGCGGGAGTGAAATTTTCTTTTCTGTGCAGAGTCCTTAAAAAGGCAGGTTCTGCTTCAGCAAACCAAAATATAAAAGATTTTTATGAATTTTGTTCAAAGAAATAAATAAGGACATCAATACAGAAGTTTGACTATACTATTTATCATTGTTTTAAGTATAAAAATTATTTTTAAAAAATTGAAATTCCGCATAGATATGTTGTACTAGACGCATTGTCGTCGGACACTTCTAATTAGTGGGCAACATTACAGCTCATGTATTAATTTAAAATCAATGGGATCAGAAAATAAAAAAGCTATTAAATTTGTTGATAAATCTTTTTCATATGCAGAAAGTCGAAATTTAACAAAATGGCAACACTTGGAAGTTACAAACCATTTCTTCCTCCCCCCCTCTCTCTCTCTCTCTTTCTCTTCGTTACATTTAGAGACTTGGAAGAAATATTAATTTTGGAAATTTCCCAAAGAATTTAGATTCATCCTCCAACTCTAAATATAATTTTTATATTTTCTGATTTGTTTGGGATTATTAAAAGACAAGTAATATTGTCCACTAGTTAAAGATGACATTGCGGCCAGCACAAAAACCTGGATGAAATTTTAATCTCTTTTCTAATAATTGTTTTGCACTTAAAATAAAAATAAGTAGTACAGTCAAACTGCTATATTGATATATTCATTCATTTCTTCAAAAAAAAAAGTTTATAAAGACCAATTCATAAATTTTTCGGCAATCTAAACCAGAATCTACCCTTAAAAAGTTTATTCGCCAGATATATATTTTCAGGTGCTCAAAGAACCCAAGCATTTCGACTTGAGCGAATAAACGCCTTGATGCCTCGACGGTTTTCGCAGCGAACGGCATCTCTCCTTCGTGACCCTCGAGAGCGATGACGCGGCGGGACGCAAACGATCGCGCTGGCGTACCGCGTGTCCCGTGCATTCGCGCTCGCGCGGAAACGACGAACTTCCCCGGATAAATCTCTCGCATGGACCACGACGGTAAGGCTGAAAATTCGTCACACCGTAATTCCACGTGAATTCATTCGGACGTGCGCACGACGGGAACATCCGCCCTTCGTCGACGAGCCACTTTCCTACGACCATTATTTCCGGCTGTCACGATCGGCCAGACCGACCGTTCTTACTTACTCGCATCCTGTCGTCCTTTAATTCCGCCTCGCGATATCCTTCTCTCGGATAACCTCTGTCCATCCGCCTCTCCCTTCCCCTACCTGTCCCCTCTCTCCCTCTCTCTCTCTCTCTCTCTCTCTCTCTTTCTCTCTCTCTCTTTGTGTGTCTGTCTCTATCTCTCTCTCTGTCTTCCGTCATCTTAGAGAAGGACTTAGCGTTTCCGCTGTTACCAGGCGCGGTCCTCGCGCTCACGTCTCCACCGGAAACGATTTATCATACTCGTTATTCCGTCCATCGATGCAAGTATACCGGTATCGTCGTGGCCCACTACCGTCGGGCGAACGCGCGAATCCATTACCGTATTCGCTCTCGTTTCCTCAGCGCGCGCGGCTCCGGTTTTTGCCAAGCGCTCGCGTGCGATAAAAAGAGAGACCGGGGAAAACTATCGCTCGTAAATTTCGGCCGCAGTTCCGTGCGCATTTCGTACTCCCGCGCGACCCGGACTCATAAACGCCCGCGCTTCAACGTACAACGACGACGAGGAGGACGACGACGAGGAGGACGACGACGTAACGCGATTACGGCCCGAGTCCCCGCGAGAGAAACAGTTATAGCGAGGAAACCATCGCCGTTGCACTTAAGGCGAGATTATGCCATATCCTGGGAAATCTTCGCAAGTCCAGAGAATCCCGGAGAGAAAAATTGTAAGAATTATTTACAATAATCCGAAAAAAAACAGACGCACAATCTCGTGTTCACACATCGGAAATTTTTGTTGAGAAATATAATATACTAATAATGCAGTTTACAAAATCTGTATCGCGCGACTGGGATATACTCATACTAAAATGAAGCTAAAATTTATGTTATATATGACAGCAATGAGCAAACCCAGTAAACACGAAGTATCATCCATATTACAATGTCAGCTCAATTATATGGTATGTTATGTAACAGTTACGTAATATACCATATGATTGAGCTGACATTGTAACATCGATGATACTTTGTGTTTACTGCGAATAGTTTGATTTATTTTGTATATTTGTGTTTTTGCTAATATTAAAATTTAAAAATAAATTTACTATACCTACGAGAAAATGTCAAAGAAATAAAGGAGAACAGGATATATATATATATATTCTGTTCTCCTTTATTTCTTTTATTATTTTCTATTTATATATATATATATATATATATATATATATATATATATATATATATATATATATATATATATATATATATATATATATATATATATATATATATATATATATATATATATATATATATATATATATATATATATATATATATATATATATATATATAGAACAGGATTTATATACATATAAATTCTGTTTTTCTGTATTTCTTTGATATTTTCTCGTAGGTATAGTAAATTTACAAAATATATCAAATCAAACTATTCGTTTATTGCTGTTGATATATATATATATATATATATGTTTATATTTATATTTATTTATATATATAGTTTCTTTCATATAAAAATATTCTTTTTAATTTTACTATGTTTCTACACTGAGAGAAAAAATATCTAAGAAATGAAAAATATTTATTTGCTATGAGTATTGATTACATATTTCCATCTAATTTTTTTTTTTTTTTATTTAAATAGAATAAACATTTTTTCTATTTTTACAAAAACCGCGCCCAACCTGGAGTAAATGCAAAAAACAACACAAAAAAACGATAGAGTGCATCATGCACAGGCTGTGCAGTGGTTTTGTTGCGAGATCACTATGCCTGAAGCTACGATTTGGTTCTAATAGGTGGTCTCAAGGTGAAACCACTGTGTTCCAAAAAGTCGATAAACATTATATGTTCATTATATATCTTCGCCAGAAATCCTCTGTGTATAAAATCGCGGTACTCAAAGATCATCTCTTCGTCGAAATCACACTCCGACGAAAAGGTCTTCGACCCAATTGATCAATTTTTAAATGTCACATATCCGGAGCATTTCACAGATAGAATATAGAACAGATTGCAAATGCTATTTTAAACGTGTATTTTTTATTTAGCTGTGGTTCGCAGGAATTTTTGTTTTATTCGCTTTTGATGTCATCAATTTTATATGGCCTCAGTGACTGATCAGCCTTAGTGACGTCAGAAGCGAGTAATTTGCCATTGATTATCGTGACATACAATATATCTGTTTTAACCTATCTCTTCGCATGATTCTATCGCGTTTATCTAAACGGTGAATTATTGATTGTTAGGACAAAAGGGAAGTGTTCCAACTATTTTGCGGATCTGCTCGATCAATTACAAGTTTACGCTTTACACGGGTATATCTTTTTTATTTCAATGTATTTCGTAAGAATTTTAACATTTAAGGAAGCGTTCTCTCGCTTCCGATGTCATTAAGGACAGATCGACGCTAATAACGAGCACACTGCTGGAAAGAAACGAGGAGGACATCCGTCAACGCGACGACTTCGGTACGCCTCCTACGCCGATGCGCGATATACTCGAGAGCCTTTTTTGTCACGCGCTGTGGGATTTTATTTTCGGATTATCGTCCGCCTAGACACATTAACGTTCTCTCTGCGGAGAGGTTCGCGAGGCGCGGGAGATTAACGGCGGCGTCGACTCGTGCGTGCACGCGCGCGCGCGCGGTAACGGTTGTCCGACGGTTGTCTTGAAAACGGGTTACCCTATTTGCCGCGATTTACCGATACACGCTGCGCCGGCCGACATTAATGACGGCCGACACACTATAATAACGGGGATTAACCTTATTATCGCGGATATCATTAT
This sequence comes from Odontomachus brunneus, assembly GCF_010583005.1. Lineage (NCBI taxonomy): Eukaryota > Metazoa > Arthropoda > Insecta > Hymenoptera > Formicidae > Odontomachus > Odontomachus brunneus. The sequence continues at coordinate 2,620,348 of NW_022639478.1, forward strand.
CGCCGTAGGTCCTCTTCGCGGGCGCGGCGAGGCGTTTCGTGGCTGAGGCTAATTATGCTCGCGGCTCTTCAACGACGACGACTACGGCGACGGATTCGCGCCGGATCGCTCGAACCGGGCCTCTCAGCGCGCGTGTAACGATTAGCAAACAATTAATTGCCGCACGTGTGTACGAACGTGCGTACGCCTTAGTCAATACCCGCCGCCGGTCGATGCGCATAGAACGCGTGCGCGCACGAGGCCCGATTAATGTTATTGCTAGCCGAGCGCTGCTGCCTCCTCCCTCTTTGGCTGCAGCCCGTTTACTCGTCCTTAACGCTATGTTTATGGACATCTTGTACGAGACTAATTTACCCTCCGTCCCTGTAATTACACGTCAACGCCGGAGCGCACATCAAGGCGTCCTGTCGCACCAATCCGATTCGCACTTGGAGAAAATGAGAACGAAAGATATACGTTGGAAAAAGGATGTTGCTGTCGAGACGAAAATCTAGTACATACCAGACGAAAATTTGGTTAAAACAGCATCCAAACAAACCAAATGTTTGGTAATTGCAGCCAAAATACTTAATTGTCAGAGTAAATATATGAAGGCCTTTTTAGAGACAATCTAAAGTGCATAGAAAACGAAACCTAATCGCGGTCCTTTGGTGTAACTGCTAATTATATATATTATTTCACAGGAGGATTACTTGTAACAAACAACGTGATCCTCCCCGAATCGAAATGTCAGCCCTGTGTTAAACTTTGAATTCCACAACGCAGTAAAAGTTAAGTTAGCAAAGTAGGTTTAATTCTAACGATATAATTTACTTCCACTTTGACTTTGATAATATCCGAAATTTCCCTTTTCACTTTCATTAGCGTCAAAATAAATTATATTACATGTTTCAGAATATTAAAATAGATGCTGAATAGAATCTAGTAACGCTGAAAGTAGGATCAAAATTTCAACACAAGTAGGTTAAATAGAATCAAAAGAGGTTGGTGTAGGTTCCAGAATATCAAAACATGGTGTTGAATGGCATAATAAGGCTGAAAGTAGGATCAAAATTTCGACTTGGGTCCTGTGATATAATATATACTTGACAGTTGCACCAAACCGCGATTAAACTCTTACAGTCCGTTCTCTGCATTTAATTGCCGTTTGTGCGTTCTGCTTTCTCACTAATACATCCTGCTTGACACATTACCATATAAAAAATATGGTAATATTTCGTATCAAAAATTTTAGTTCCAGATACAAAAATAATTTTTGTAGTGTAGATTCCATACCGCCGCAGAGGTGTTGTGTAAGCATTCCCAGGATAACGCGTTATATAATGAAAGAATTATATTCAGTAGAGAAAATTCTCAGAAGTTCCACTGCCCCGACTATCGATTCCTCACAACTCGAGTAATAGCCGCGCCTCGGCGCGAGCGCTTAAGAAAGTCGTAAGGAGAATACAATATGTTAAAAGTGGCAGAAAATTGGAGACATAATATTACTTACATACAATATTCACATGTAAATTTTTTCGCCAAAGTTCATTTTTGTGTGTAAATTAATGTTACAGATCTAAGAAGATGTATTATAATAGACATTTGAGGGAGAATGCTTAGACTCGATTGTGCGGATCTATTTATAAAAAAAAAAAAAAAAAAGGATTTGAAATATTAAGAAGTAAAAAAATTCATGCGTAATGGATAAAGTATATCATTTTAAAAAATCTTGAACAAGAATTTCAGAATTATTAACTGTTTTGTTTTGGAAATACAGTGGTAGAAACTCCATAATTTGTAGCAATACTCAAAATATACAGGGTGTCTCAGACCTCCATGATAACCCTTTGTCCCGTGCTGTTTTGCAATATTTACAATAATAGTCGAGATATTAATTTAAAAAAATTGGTGAATGATCACGCGCGATATGGTAGATGAGCTGCAGTGACGCTGTCTACCGTTGTATACTTATATATTAAGTCAAACTGAACAAAAAAGTCCTCTACCATTTTGCAAATGACCACATAAATTTTTAAATATTAAAGAAAATTGTTACATATATGATTGTATACCATAAAGCAAAAATTTTTTTTTAATTAATATCTAAAAATCTATGTAGTCATTTATAAAATGGTAAAGGACTTTTTTGTTCAGTTTGACTTAATATATAAGTATACAACGGCAAACGGCGCCACTGCAGCTTACCTACCATATTGATCATTCATCAATCTTTTTTAATTAATATCTAAAAATCTATGTAGTCATTTATAAAATGGTAAAGGACTTTTTTGTTCAGTTTGACTTAATATATAAGTATACAACGGCAAACGGCGCCACTGCAGCTTACCTACCATATTGATCATTCATCAATCTTTTTTAATTAATATCTCGACTATTATCGCGAATATCGCAATAACCGCGAAAACGGCACAAGACTTTCTTACTCACCTCAATCTGTTCTACGTTCTCACAAAGGGTCATTATGAAGGTCTGAGACACTCTGTATATACACACTGAGAGAAAAAAGTTAAATGGATTATGTCTGGTGAAAAATGAACGAATAAGAAATTCTGATTGAACTGAGCAGAATTCTAATCAAATTAACCCTCAAAACGGACTGTTATTTCCCGTCAACATAAATCAGACTCAGCTCTATTATGTCCTATATTTGAATTAAAAAAAAAAAAAAAAAAATTATGGAATAATTGTCACTAAAAAAAAAGGTAATTATTAGAATGCACGAAAACAGAGTTTATTATAGGAGATTAAAGACGTATTAAAATTAGAAAAAATAATACGTATATTTTTTGGGCTTTTACGAAATATATCATAAAATATAAATATAAATTTAAGCATTTTGTAAATAAAAAAAAATATTTTATATTTGACATGAGCTTAAAAATAATTTACACGAAAAATTTTGATAAAAATGACAGCTTCAGTTACTCAAATTTTCAAAACATATTTATTTTTTACCAAAAACATGAATACTTATACAAAACAGTTTTTCAAAATTCGTAAATGAAAACCAGCTTATTGGTTAATGTCCGCCGCTGACTTGAATAGATGAGCAGGAACTAACCGATCCTACTGAGTTTACCTATGGGCCTCCTCATCACAAACTTTTTTCCCACTAGGGACCCGTCGCTTAAAGTGAGCAGACTTTCGGAAAATCTCACGTAGTTGAAATCGCTTGGACACATTTGACTCATGAGTCTATTCCGAGGATTAATAAGATTTCTGTTTAACCAGAAGTTGCCAAGTTAACCAGAAATCTAGTTGACTTAAAAAGGACTCCGATAACTACAATCTAGTGGATTTCTAGTCTGTTCATATTTCACCACACATTTGGTCCAACCAAACTTCTCTTTTCCCGTGTATATCTTTAAATATTTCTATATTTTCTTCTGTCATTTGTGCATTGATATTAGATCAACTAACGCGTAAATGAAACGTCAATGAAAAATAAAATAATATCTTCTGTATTTGTATAATATTTCTGTATATTTATCTCAACTCTGATTCGAAATAACATTTATTATTTAGTTAGTAAAGTGAACGTGTAGAAACGTAATTTTGTGCGACAAATATTAAATTTATAAACTTGATGCGATACTAAAAATACGGCATTGAGCGATACACACCTTAAGGGGATGCTGAAAACTTTACCGACAAAACTCTGACATTTTTCAAAGTTTACGTCGTACCGGTTACACAGAATTACAAATGCTTATATGCAATGAAAGTACGTGCAAAAATAAATAAAAGCATTGTTCGATATATGACGAAAACGAACAAAAAATTTTTAATGTAAAATCTAAAACTATCAGCGTAATATTTGCCTAATCCAAAAGTTCCGCAGCTTGTATATACCGAAAGTGTGGATGCTCCAAACAGAAAAATTTCGAAGAATATTGCTCTACCATCACATCTGCATTTGGAAGCTTGAGAATATCGAAAAAATTTGCAGAAAGATTTCTATACATATATCGGTAATTTTCTGTTGAATATGGTAAAACAAAGCAACACATTCAAGTTCTATATACAAGAAATACAAAAAAGATAGCATGATTATATTAGTAACGATCGTCTCTGCAATACCGACATTGTTCGAGTTCGTCATCGACTTCAGCATCCCCTTAAGTGAGTCGATGTTAATGTGAAATGCGATAGACGTAGCGACAAGCACCGGCTGTATATGTATTCCGAAAATCAAGATAACTTTCTAATAATGTACTCACCATACATCCCGACAATCGCACATCGCTATTTCGGCACTCCCGATACTTATTTCCGCGCCAGGCTCACTTCCGATAGATAAAAGATGCGTAGAACGTGGAGCGATGTCGATCGCGATGTATCAATGGAGGCTGATCGTCGCGAAAAGATCGAAGTACAAGATGGCCGCGCAATTAACGACACAGTGCCGACAGTGCGCGCCAAAACGTGAATGATGTCGCAGTTCGACAAGGACGCGCTCTAGTAACTACGCCTCTCTCACTCTCGCTGACGGACCGAGATGACGCTGACGCGCGAGATGCGACGTCGCGTAAATCTCTAACGTCGTTTTGTCTTATAGCGAATTCGGTTGCTCGCACTAGTGTGCATTGAGTATGCACTAAGGCTTGTTCATAGTATGTTATTATATTTAAAGATTATCTTAAATAAATTCTCAAATATTTTTAACCATAATATGATATTTACAGCTTCCGTACGAATCATTTTATTAGCTAAGATGTTTTTAAATATATATTTAAGACACGATCTTAATATAAGAAATAAATATAAGAATGTTCTTAAATATAAGAATGTACTGTAAACAAGGCTTGACGCGTATTCAGTGCGCACTAGTGCAACCTATCGAATTCGCTATTACTCTTTTCCTTACTCTTCTCCTCGGATTATCATCGCGATTCTAATTTCTCGCTAATAAATCCGACGATCGTCCGATTTTACTACTACTTGAGCGAGTTGATATTAATGAGAAGTGGAATAGACGTCGCGACAAGCACCGACTGTATGTATCGAAAATCAAGGGGATTGCTTTCTAATAACGTACTCACGATACATCCCGACGATCGCACATCGCTTTTCGGCACTCCCCGATACTTATTTCCGCGTCAGGCTCACTTTCGATAGATAAAAGTTACGTAGAACGCGGAGCGATGCCGATCACGATGTGTCAGAGGAGGCTGATTGTCGCGAAAAGATCGGTGCACAAAACGGCCACGCAATCAACGACGCATAGTGCCGAAAGTGTGCACTGCGGTGTGTAGGGTGGCGCACTTGTGCCGTCCTATCGGATCGCGACTCCGCGATGCCACTGGATAGATCGATAGTTACTAGAACTTTCCGACCAGTGATGCAACTCTATAACTTCTAACGACAGCATCGTTATCGCTATGGGTCTTCTACAATAAACCATTAGTTATAAGCTCAATTATTTAAAAAATAATCGACTGTGAATGGTCAACTTGTCTACTTGTTTATGACTAATATCTTATTATAAAAAGCTCATTAGGCTTGTATATTACATTAGATTTGTGTCGACAAGCTTGTCGGACGCAGTCGAATAGAGAATAACTGAGATACATGGAAAAAAAGTTAGGGACCTTTTAGAGAAGAATTTTATCCAACAGTCAATCAACACGTCCGATAATACTTGTACAACACATGTAATATTAGACTTATAGCGAATTCGGTTGCTTGCACTACACTGTTAAATATTGGAGGGTCAAATTTAAACCAATTTCTTGAGTTAAATAATATTTAGTTATTTTTAACTATCATGTGTGTCAAAATTTACTATTTTAACACAAAACATGTGTTTAAAAAAACAACCACATCTAATTAACCCATTTAAAACACAATATTAAGTCATTTTTTACTAAAACAAAGGTTATATTAACGTATGCACATAATAAAAATTAACTAAATTTTAGTCAAATTTAATACATTTTGTAAGTTAAATTATTTAACTTTATTACATTAGTTAAATTAACGACATATTTAGTAGAAGCAGTGGCGACTTATAGGAATGATTAAAAATAACTTAAATTGAGTATAATTTGACACTACGGATTTAATAGTAGTACACACTGAGTGCGCACTAAGGCTTATTCAAAGTATGTTATTATATTTAAAGATTGTCTTAAAATAAATTTTATAATTTATTTATAAAATTAATTAATAAATTTTCAAATATTTTTAACCAGTAATATGATATGTACAACATCCGTACGAACCATTTTATTAGCTAAAATGTTTTTAAATATGTATTTAAGACACGATCTTAAATATAAGAATGTACTGTAAACAAGCTTTAATATGCACTCAGTGCGCACTAGTGCAAGCTACCGAATTCGCTATTACATTATTATCGCACAGCTATATGGGCTTTCTACAATAAGCCATTAGTCATAAGCCACAAGCAAATTTACCAATCACAGTTAATTATTTAAAAAAATAATCAACAATGGTTAGCCAACTCGCCTACTTATGATTATTATCTTATTACTAACGTCTTAGGGTCGATTGTTCCAACTTCTTGATATAATCTATCTGACAATTAAAGAAACCTCCATTTTTCCTTCAAATTAGAGACGGACACATGATTTAATTGTTAGGTAGCTTACCAAGAGTTTAGAACAATCGGTCCTTATTATAGAAAACCTATAATATATAGAAGAAAAACTACGCAACGACATGCCATGGTAATGACATTATTGTTAGAATGTTATAGAATAAGGTTGCAGAATCGCATGCGTAGCTAGCTGTACATTGCTTACGACAGTTGATTCATCCAGAAAGCGAGAACTTAATTTGACGATAAGGCCGAGAATATAGAAAAATTTAAGTAGAAAAATTTAGTAGGACGTAAGCGGTAAGCAAATTGACCAATCACGGTCGTTGATCCTTAGACCATAAGAAGAATCATCAACTGTGATTGGTCAATCTATTTATTGCTTACATCTTACTGCTTAAGTTTTTTGTATGTCTCCGGTCTCACTGTCGAATTAAACCACACGTTCTTACTTCCTGGATAAATCAGCAATCGTAAGCAATGCACAGCTAGATACGACTCTGATCGAGAAGTAACTATTGATCTAGTAATTATTGCTCTATCGAATAGGGCTGCGTTCGGAAACACACACTGCGTGCACACTATTAGACGATAGCCGTTGGAGTGAACGAAATACAAGAGTGAGATAAAAAGAGAAGGAGAGTATTCGAGTGACGTTTCCGAACGCAGCCTAGTAAGACATGAGCGAGAGGGCAACGTACGAGCGCGCCACCTTACCGCACCGCAGTGCATACTTTCGGCACTTTGCGTCGTCGATTACGTCGTCTTGTACATCGATCTTTTCGCGCCGAGTAGCCTCCCCTCACACATCGCGATCGACATCGCTCCGCGTTCTACGCATATTTTATCTATCGAAAGTAAGCCGGGCGCGGAAATAAGTATCGGGAGTGCCGAACTAGCGATGTATGATCGTCGGGATGTATCGTGAGTATATTATTAAAAAGCAATCTCTTTGATTTTCGATACACGCAGCCGGTGCTTGTCGCGGCGTCTATCGCACATCTCATTAACATCGACTCACTCAAGTAGCAGTAGAATCGGACGATCGTCGGATTTATTAATGAGAAGTTAATCCGAGAACACTGACATTTTTCTGCAAAGTTTATGTCGTATTGGTTACATAGAATTACAAATGTTTTTATGCAATGAAAATACGTGTAAAAATAAATAGGAACATTGCTCGATATGTGACGGAAACGAACAAAAAATTTTTAATGTAAAATCTCAAGTTGTCAGCGTAATATTTGCCTAATCCAAAAGTTCCGCAGCTTGTACATATCGAAAGTGTGGACGCTCGAAACAGAAAAATTTTCAACAACATCTACTTTTGCATCTGCATTTGGAAGCTTAAGAATATCGAAAAAGTTTGCAAAAAGATTCCTACACACGGATGCGATGATAATCCGAGGAAAAGAGAAAGACAAAACGACGCTAGAGATATACGCGACGTTGGATCTCGCGCGGTCGGTAAGCGAGAGTGAGAGAGGTGTAGTTACTAGAGCGCGTCCTTGTCGAGCCGCGACATCGTTCACGTTTTGGCGCGCATTGTCGGCACTGCGTCGTTGATTGCGCGGCCATCTTATACTTCGATCTTTTCGCGACGAGCAGCCTCCACTGACACATCGCGATCGACATCGCTCCGCGTTCTACGTATCTTTTATCTATCGAAAGTGAGTCTGGTGCGGAAATAAGTATCGAGAGTGCCGAAATAGCGATGTACGATCGTCGGGATGCATCGTGAGTACATTATTAGAAAGTAATCTTGATTTTCGACACATACAGTCGGTGCTTGTTGCGACGTCTATTGCACTTTTCATTAACATCGACTCGTTTAAGGGGATGCTGAAGCTGAAAACTATACCGACGGAACACTGACATTTTTCTGCAAAGTTTATGTTGTATTGGTTACATAGAATTACAAATGTTTTTACGCAATGAAAGTACGTGTAAAAATAAATAGGAACATTGCTCGATATGTGACGGAAACGAACAAAAAATTTTTAATGAAAAATCTCAAGTTGTCAGCGTAATATTTGCCTAATCCAAAAGTTCCGCAGCTTGTACATATCGAAAGTGTGGACGTTCGAAACAGAAAAATTTTCAAGAACATTGCTCTATCTTCGCATTTGCATTTGGAAGCTTAAGAATATCGAAAAAGTTTGCAAAAAGATTCCTACACATATATGTGGTTAAATTTTCCGTTGAATATGGTAAAACAAAGCAACACATATTCATGTAAGTTCTGTATATACAAGAAGTACGAAAAGGATAGCGTAATTATGTTAATGACGATCGTCTCTGCATTATCGATATTGTTCGAGCTCATCATCGACTCCAGCATCCCCTTAAGTCCGTGGCGAGCATGTGGGTGACATCTGTCAAGTTGCTGCCGCCTCCTTTCGGAGCGTGTCTCGCTCTAACGATGAACATCGCGCGATTTGTGTGCGAACTAACGTCGCGTCGTCGCATATGACGCGTCTCGCCGCGTTCGAGAGCTCAGGAGAAATCTACTTGGAATCGACGGATGGATGGATGGATGGATGGATGGTTCGACTGATCTATCTATCTATCTATCTATCTATCTATCTATCTATCTATCTATCTATCTATCTATCTATCTATCTATCTGCGAACGATCCGGCACACCCCGGATAATACGTGTCCGTCGCGTAAATCCCCGACGTGAGAACCGTTACGCCTTAGCGCCGGTATATCCGTGCGTAACTAATTTCCCGTCCGCCGCATTAGCATCTCGATCTAAATTGCGATCCGACGATGCGGTGTGCGCGCCGACGATGCTCCGGTGTAACCGGGCGAGGAGACGCTCGCCGCTCACTCTCCGGGAAAGTGGCCCGGACTATTGACACGGGACTCTCCCGGATGCGACGCGGAATCTCCAACTTCCGGCGTCACGAACAAGCGCACCGAGATTCGCGAGTTTCTCGAGGTAGTTTCCCGCGGAATTTACTATCCGCGTCCGCTTGCCCGCCACACGCTTCCGAAGAAGACCAAGAAGAAGGCGAGCTCAGTGAATCTTGCGCGAAATCTGCAGACGCGTCGACAGCATTTGAGGAATAAAGCACCTTCGCCGCGCGCGTAAGAAACTTAAATCCGAAACCCTGTAACTTTTTTTATTTTTTATGTTATTGTTTCTTGTTTCATTTTATTTTGTTGTTTTACTATAAATTTTTTATGAGCTTACGTCATATATTAATAAAAATGTTGTGTAAATTGGAAGAGCAGTAGCCGTGAAAGTTTTTTTTTCATAGTGGAGCTGATAACTATTTACAAAAATTTTTGTATGGAAAAAGGAAAATATGTTCTTAATTTGCAAAATAAATTCCTTATTATCCTTATTATCATAGCTAATTCCTGGAATGATTCTTCAAACCAAAGTTATTTAAGAAAATATCTTTAAAAACAAGTATTTTTCTGTAAAATCAACTTTGGCAGTTTGGTACAGTCACAATTTTTGGAAGAAAAAAAATATGATGATGTTTAAAGAATTTAATGCAGATTAAGAATACAGCTTTCTTTTTCCATTAAAAAATGTTTGTAAGAAGTCTTGTTGTTGAGGATGTTTAGTAAGCCTGTTATGAGAAAAAAGAGAAGCTCCATAAAAACAGCTGCTTTTCTGCTATTATTTTGTTTTTCGTTCTCTAACTTAATTACAGTTAACAACATTTTAATTAATATATAATATAAACTCGTACCAAATTTCATCACATTAAAAAACGAAAAAGTTAAAGGATTTGGCATTTAAACTTTCCACGCGCATGATAAAGGCATTTTAAAGCCAGACGACAACTACAACAACGTCAAAACGACGTATCCCGCATGAGAAAAAAAAGAAAAATGCAAAAAACACACATGCACTATATTTTTGTTGTGTAACATATTGCATTAATAATATAATTTCCAAGGCTTGTATTAACACGAATTCAGTCCATTGAGAAAAATGTCAGAGAACATTACTGTACCTTTACATCTGAATTTAGAAAATATTGGGAATGTTTGCAGAAAGATTTCTATATACGTGTGCTTAAATTAGGTTAAGTTCTTCGCGCAAAATATGATAAAACGAATCACCCATTTACGTAAGTATCTGTACCTACAAGAAATACGAAAAGGATACACTACGACTAGAATATACTGAAGCTGAAGTTTAAATATGACAAGAATAAATAGATTTATTGAATTGATTTTTAGTTATCAGGAACAAAATTTTTGATTCTTATAAACTAAATTCGATTCTAAGAATTAGAAATTTCTTCAACTAAATTGAATTTATTTCGCTAATTGTTAGATTAATTTGGTCAAACCTTTTTCTCGTGTAGCATTAAGAAAATGCAGGAATTGAAATCTTTACCAAACAGAAACTTTTTTCTACAAAATTTACATTGTATCGATTGCCCAGAATTACAAACGCTCTTATTCAATAAAAATACGTGCGAGAACGAGTTGGAGCATTGCTTAATATATGACAAAAATAATAAAAAATTTCGAAGTTGACATTTAGGGTGTAAATTAGCCTGTCAAACGCTGTCAGTTAAAGAAAATATTTGCCTGGTACAAAAGATCTGTAATTTGTACTGAATGCGAATTCAGTCCATTGAGAAAAATGTCAAAGAACAACATTATACCTTTACATCTGAATTTAGAAACTCGAAAATATTGGGAATGTTTGCAGAGAGATTTCTATACGTGTGCTTAAATCAGGTTAAATTTTTCGCGCAAAATACGATAAAACGAAGCAACACACATTTATATAAGTATCTGTACGTACAAAAGATAAGAAAAGGATAAAAGGATAATTGTGTTAGGGACGATCGATGTCTACGTCGACATTTTTTGAAATTCGACTCCAGCATCTCCTTAAAACAATACATGATACATAGGAAAGATATATTTAGTATGATGACTTTTTTTCGCACGCGTTTTAAAGCCATTGAAAAAGCTCCAACTTCCTGGAGAAAATGGCTTCTGCACGCGCGTGCAATTTCATTCTTTGCTCTCTGCATTTCTCCCATTCTTTCTTGAAATTATTACACTACAAGTATATCTTAACCGGGCAAGATTACTGTGGTACTTCTTCGGCTGACAAATGTTTATATTTTCGAGAAAAATCCTTTATGTGCAGGACAAAATTTCGTAACGACAATGACGATTCTTCGTTCTACTCGATCGAGCCTCGGATACATGTCGAGTCTAGAAACGAGGGAGCCGCGCATTGTCTTTCTTGCACGCGACTCACCGTCGGTTCACTTGGTGATAATCTACGATATATTCCAGGCTAATAGAGAAACAGAGAGAGAAAGAAAGAGAGGAATCGACGAGGGACCGTTTCCTCGGTATCGAACCGCTCTGGCATTGCCGCGACAGAGCGCAGCGAAGCGAGAATTATCGGCGCGGCAGCAGTTTCGCCTTAAATCAAATCAGCCGCGTATTAGATAATTAGCTGTCCCGTAACCGTGACACGTTACATTGACAATAATTTCTAGAGCGGAACACGCCGCGTTTCCTGGCTGGCGCGTATATTTTTTTTTACGCGCGGAAGCGTTACGGGATGCCGTTCGGGCATCGCGCCAAAATTACCTCACGAGAATTATAATCCGAGGCTCGATTGCCGATCGAGGGCCGGTGTGAAAAATGAGCTATCAGGGGAGAAATTGTTTTCTCGCTCTGGGGCCTAGAGAGAATTTCATTCAGACTCGTTCGCGCGCCGCCGGCAGAAAACGTCCGTTGCGCCACGTATCGATCGTGCAATAAAGTTTTCTCACTAACTTAAGTGGCGGTGATCAATATCCAGTCTGGAACGAATCGCATGGCTGGCACACTCACGTCCTCGCCTTTCTTTTGGGCCGGTTCGAGCACGGTTGTCCGATTTTCTTTTTCTTTTTCCATCGATGCCGTTCATTTCTAACCTAATGCGCGAGACGAGGCATGTGCGATCGCGCGCGACATCCTCAGCTCTGTGAACGCCGCTTTAACGTGAGCACGTCGACTCCGAGGCTCTTGATTTCACGCATACGCATCCGACTGGATCGGTGCACGTGCGTGCGTACGTGCTTACGTACGTGCGTGCGACTGTGTGTGTGTGTGTGTAAGCACGCGCGCGCGTGTGTGTCAGTGGACACACGGGTGGGAGGTGGAAGGCGAACAGGTCGTCGACCCGGTGAGCACTGTTTCTAGCAGAATAGCTCTTTTACCAGCGAATGTGTGTCACGTGTGGCACACTCACCGCTCGTGAACACGCCGGTCGAGTGCGCGCGCACGTGTCATGTGTGTTTGTGTATGCGTGTGCGTAAGCGTGAGCGCGCGTGCACGCTTCTCTCGCTGCTCCGCGCTGCAAGGAGTTTCCTATAGCGGGTATATACTGCGAGCGTTGCGTGTCGCATTGCTTGCGCCAAACGCACACGCCGCACGGATACGCCGAGACTCGCGTCGTCAGGCTCAGGTTCTGCGACTCGTAAACGCGCATCGTGGAAAAATCTACGAGTCGCTTTTCAGCGACCGCGGACGAACGAGGTATATCCTTCGAGTCGTTTGGGCTTGTAACTCGGAAATTATATACTCGAGAGAGAATTGTGACGCTAGTTCAACAGCTATTTTGCATCAAAATCACCAACTCCTATCAATTTTGACCCGCTAAATTCAGATGCAGCAAGCAAAATGTCCCATTGGTAACAGTTTTATAGATACGCGACAATAGATTTTCCTTCAAAATATATATTATATTTATGTTTGGCAAATCTTTGCAAAAAATGCCAACACTATCATGTCTAAATCAACATTCTCATGGTGAGACCGCCCTGTTAAAGTCACTTCATGCGGAAATTGTTTCATTGCTCTATCAGAGTTTACTGATATGTTCCCTACGTGAATTCGCTTTAGTTTAGGGAGCTTAAGAGAAGGTGATATCTTACTTAAAATGTTTTTTCTTAATACTTCATTTATTGTTAAAAGCGTTGTTTTGCTAGTAAAACTGCATAATCGTGCATATAAGTGTGTCAATAGAAATAATTATTTCTGTTATACTTGTGACGAATTTACTTTAGTGAGATAAAACTGCAAGTTTACTGCATTGACTCGTAAAGCATATGAATTGTGCAGGATGTTTAAAAAAATGTATCATACAAATGTTAATATTTGTATGGAGAATTTGCTTAACAAAATTTTAAACATTTGTATGAAGAAAAAATTACTTTTATATAATATTTTGTGGAAGTATATAAAATAACTTATATGGAATTAACTTTTTCATACAGCGCAATTCCTTTCACGATTTAGATATTATTTCATCAAAGTAACATTATTTTCTTCACGATAAATTTTTCATATAATACGAGTATATTACATTTTTTGAGTGTAATTTGAAACTGAAAAACTGGTCTCCAAAAAAAAAAAAAAAAATTAAAAAGAGGTATGTAGAAAAATAAATTGCTTTCAAGAAAGGTGTATTTTATAAATTGTATTCCATACAGTTTTATGCTTTTTTCTATTCGTCGTGACCGCAACTCGTAATTTGAAAAACCTTAATTAATGTTATCAGGAAAAAACATGAAAATACCCTCCTTATACTTTTAATATATAAAATCGTAAATTTAGTTTTGTATAGCTAATATAAGTTTTGTGTAGCTAATATAACAATATTGCAGGTTGTTATTGAGCAATATTTATTTGCAAAGCGATTGCGCTAACAAAATAAAACTACATATTCATGACAGCGGCTATCAAAGCCTTAACAGGTCGGCTTCTTAAATTCACGTGAATTCATGTGTGGGTTTCAACAGATATAAATTCTCAGTAGTTACGTGAATAATATATATTTTCTTATTTAATATTTTACTAAATATTTAGCGAAATTATTTTTAATCAGACAAGCGAAAATATCACTCACAAATGTACTGAGGGAAACGAATGATTAATATCATTAAAATTATAATTATTTTTTACTCCAACCACATATATTTTTTGTCACGAAGAATTAATAGCAGGAATATTCATGTAAAGTATTATTATTACCACAGCAACATGTAATACAAAAATAACTTTCCCGATTATAATTAATTCAATGTGCAAACACTTTTCTCTCAATGTAGGAGATAGGGAAACCGAACCCCTGCGAAAACTTAGTCGTCACCCAAGTATGAGTGACGCGGCGTTCAACGTGTTAAAGAAGTTCTACATCCACGTCCTTCAACTTCGATCTTCGCGATGTCACGAGTTGCAGAATCGCGATATTTAATTTCTCCGTCCTCCACTTCGCAATGTACAGAAGACCTTCTCAGTGAGTCCGCCTGAAGAAGTGTAGTTGCTTCCCACGTCCTTCAAAAAGTCCAGCCTCGTACAATATTACGCGCGCTCGCGCGAAGTATCCGTTAGTGGAGGGTCCCGGCACATTACCAGATCCGTATCGCTTTCCGCAAGGAAAGCACGGCGCGTTTCTACTTTGTCGGCACGAATGTCGTCGTCTAAAGGTCGCTGTCGTTGGCGAACGTGCACGCGCGCGTGTCGAGTGGTTTTCCATTTGAACTCCTACACACCACCGTCGTGTTTGGTGCCTTTCGGTAAGGTGTGCATAGCTCGCGTAACCAGCCGCGATCATAAATCCGAGCGCGCGGGTACAGGCGCGATCCAAAGAGAGGTCCGTGAGACTTAGGGGGGAGGATACAGTGTCCGGCTCGAGCAAGTAACAAAGCCTTAGTAAACATATATATGCGCAAGTAGATGGGTCAGATGTGCAACTGAAGGGATTTCCGCGAGGGCCTCGCCGCCGGTGGAGAATTCGGTTCTGCGGATGCACGGTTACCGCACTGAGAGAAAAAAATAGTCGGAATAACTATAATCTCACTATATTTTATAGTTCGTTTTGGCCTCAAACATATATTTATAGTTCATCTAAACATGAAGATATAGTAGAATGAACACAGATTTATAGTCACCATCTTATTACTCTATATATATGGTAAAGCACCTTTTGGGAATATAGTTACATGTATCTATATTTTTTTTAATATTGCCAAATATTCCAATTGTATTGACTATATAAAATAGTTAATTTCTCTTACCATTCAATATATGCTACCTTACTATATTTTTTATTTCAAATAATTATAATTTTTGGTAAAAATTTTACACTATCAGTTATACTATGTAAAAATTTTCTTGGTTAAAATTTTACACTATCAGTTATACTATGCTTATATTGTAAATATTACAAATATTATGGTAACATTTACTATAAAAATTATATTCCTAACTATAATCTTTTTACTATATCATTATAGTTCCAAATATCATACATTTTTCTCTCAGTGCAAGGCTTTTCCTAATCGCCCCGCAGAACGCTGTGCACTTTCTAGACACGCTGATATATTTCCAAATGTGTCTGCCTTTGGTATCGCACACCGTGTCGACTAGATTCCCGAGCGTTGATGTTTCGAAGATGAGCAAGAATACTCTTTTAAAGTGATTCAGTGAAGTCACTGATATCAGTTATAAGTATAGCACTGAGCAGTTTCAGTGCTGTATTTATAGCTGCAAATCAGTGTATATTTAATGTTTTCAATGATGTTTCACTGATTCACTTTAAGAGAGTAAGGTTGCAACGATTTCTCGAAATATCGATAACGATAAT
>NW_022639478.1:2636562-2638227 GCF_010583005.1 Odontomachus brunneus
TCAGTGTATATTTAATGTTTTCAATGATGTTTCACTGATTCACTTTAAGAGAGTAAGGTTGCAACGATTTCTCGAAATATCGATAACGATAATATTGACAATCTTGAGAAATATCGATGTTTGTATCGAAAATATTTAATGAAGCAAAATTCCCTATAGTAGTTTGTTCGTGCTGCTTGTATTTTTCGCACTAGATCTTCTTGCTCTTGTTTCTTCCAACGTCCAAATATGCGTCCGTCTTGTTTTAAGTGCGAAGAGTGCAAGCAACACGAATAAATCTTAGGACTGAAACTGAGCAACTAGCATTTCAACCAGCCCACAGTTACTTCTGGTTTATCGTCAGTTTTTATCTTCTTTCAGGGTACATAAATCTAAAGTAATATCCTGATTAGTTTTCCAGTCTAAATTTATATCTTATGTTTATGACTACGCCAATTTATATGTGAAAGCCTCAATGCCCGATTTCACTAGCGTTGATTAAACATAATCTGAGTTGAAGTCTTTGTTTGAAAATAATTAAAAGTCAAATAAAAGTTTAATTGATGTTGGTGAAATCAAATATAACCGAGACAAATTGCAAATCACATTGAACACATATAATTGAAATTAATATATCGGAGAAAAGATACAGGATAGATAAATTATCGATATTGATCCACGTGATATATCGATATTTTGATTTTATCGAGTTATCGTTGCATTTCTGAGCATGTGAGTGGTCGTATTGGCGCAACGCGTCGTAAGTGTTATCGTTCTACGAATTTTCTCAGATAATTTCTCGGATAAAAGAATCTTGTTCATTTTGGGCTTCTTGCGATTAGCAATGAGTCACATACTGATCGACAAAAAAATGATAAATTACTGCAAATCTGATATCCATCGCTGAAAAGGTCGCCAGAATCGGCAAGTCACCAAAAAAGTTAAGTTTCCTCATCTGGCGATTCTAATGAAACGGAAATGTTATTTTGCCTTTTCTGCGGGTAAGATATCTAATCACGGACACCTAATTATTAGTCCTCCTTAGTCATTGACATTCTAGAAAAGTCTGATTTTTCTTGCGACCAGTGACAGTTGTTCACAATTCAAGTTATGAAGTTCTTTTCTCTGGAATCATTGAGTGCAGACAAGAAGTTTAATTGCAATGTTGGTCATATGAAAAAGCAAGTTTCTTCTACAGCGTCAATGACTAAGGGGATATCAATAATTGGATATTTTGCTCTACTCGAATGCTGTCCTGGGCAATAAAAAAATGCTATTTGGTAATGCTACTTTTCCAATATTTCAAAACAAAAAAAATACCTCTGACCAGCGTCGACTTAGAGAATTGTATATATGAAACATTTTGATCCTCTCACAATAATCTTCCATTTTACCCAAGTCCCGTTACTTTCTCTCTCTTTTTGTAGCCACAAGGGACCCAGAATCCATACAAAACTGAGCAAAGTTCTTCCTCCTGCGCACTTATATTCCCCAGAGTCTCTCGCGTTTCATCGTCGATGCAAAATATCGAAGAGGAAAGCAGGTTGACATGTACCTTACCACACACGCGTTCACTCCAAGTTTAATAAAATACATAGCGCTGTGGGGCGCCACAACGTGCCTCAACTTCGCCCTCGATTACTTGTGTGAACTTGGCACACCATATTTAAAAATGTGACATTTTTT
>NW_022639479.1:0-117 GCF_010583005.1 Odontomachus brunneus
TGGCACCGCACTTAAGAGTGAACTCTGGGGTGCTGGCAGTTCTGGCCGATTTTTTGACATTTTTCGGTAGTACTGCAATAGTTCCGAAGCTTCACATAGGTTTTAGCGAGAGTTCCG
>NW_022639479.1:465-16670 GCF_010583005.1 Odontomachus brunneus
AGAGTTTACTCTTGTAATGCGGTTCTTGTACTCAAGTTTAAAAATTGTTTAAAAATAGTTAGAGGCCGGAACTCTTGCTAAAACATATCAGGAACTATAGAGCACTTCGAGAACTGTAAAATAAAATTATCAAAATAATTTTTTTTTAATGTTGCGGTGCCGTGGTAAGTTGGCACCTCATATTTTAAAAAATTCATTTTTTTTATTAATTCGACCTAACTATTGCTATAACCTATCAGGAACTATAGAACTATTGTGGGTGCAAATGGAACTCATGTCAAAACTTGCGGTGCTAAAAAATGAGGTGCCAACTTCACGCACGCCGTCTTGAGATCTCCTGAAGGGAGACACGTCGATCACTTTTCTCACGGGGCGACAAACGATTCCCTCCTTGCGAGGGTGCACGATTACAGCGCAACAACGTGAATCTTCAAGGAGGCTCCTTCGACTCGCAGGGGTTGTCCACTCCACCGCCACCGCTCCGCGCGCGCAGGACCTGTCGGCCCCTTTTGTCCGTTCGGCCCGCTCGTAATCGCCATTCGCCGTTGCGAGGCGACGCGGATGGATGCAGTAGCTGCCGAGGGTGATTTAGGATCGTGGATGCGAAACGAGCCGCGTTACGATGAACAAACAGCACTCCCGCTATTTACGGTCCTCACGGTCATAAACGGCCCTTCTCTCAACTGCCGTGGTGTCGACAGAGGACAGGTTCCTGCGCACAGACGACGAAACCTCCGTGATGCCTCGCGCTCGTGTCGTAAATTTCATTCGGAACGTACTTCGGAATGCGCGTCACCCCGGGAACGTTTGTCGTGGCGGGGCTCGCGATCGGGAATATTCCGGTCGGCGAAAATATTGCAGTACCGCAGGCTGGATCACCGCGATTCCGCGTTTTATGGTGGTACGTAGATCTCGCTGCTCGCGCATTATAACGGTAAAGAACGAGCGCTGTAAGTGCCGTTGACTGGACGTCTATTTTCTCTTGGTGAAGTGCGCGCGCGCATCTCCGATTGACTACTTTATGGCGGCGAATGATATTCCGTTGGTTGTAACTACTGTAAAACCCGCGCGATAAAGATACACTCTCGCGCCTGATGCACGAAAGATTTGCGATCCTGGCAGCTGACTACCGCCGTTATCCTCTCAAGGAATGACAGAAACACTATATTTCCGCTGCGAATGGATAACGCGCGAATCGCAGACGGCGTGGTGTTTTCTTTGGAAACATTCATTAGTGGTTTAATAACATGAAATGGTATGAAGTTTCTGTGTTCACACTTATGATGGATAATCACTTGAAAGAGCAACGTTCCTTTACGCATCACATGTACACACACACACACGCGCGCGCGCGTGCAAACGCCAGCGCGATCCTCTGTTGATCTCCGTGTTTTTCTGTTATGAAATACCTACCGCGTGCAGCAACGCGTTACAAGCGATCGAGAATAATTCTCTGATATTACAATTTCCAATATCTGCAATATTAAAATTTCCCGGAAATCCTGGAAAAACATTTATTTTTCCCAACAACGACGAGCAAGCAGGAGGAATAAATTGTTGCATATCGTAATGGAGCGATTTTACAACGGTAACAGAGATCGTAATAATGAATTTCATTTGAATCAGATATCAACGAGACAGAAATATTAAGGAAATGTCGATCGGCGCAATAATAAGTAAACCTGCGACAAGTTTTGCGAAACATTAATTCTGTTGCACGGCGTTGCAAGCCGTTACCGGCTGAAAGAAATGTTGGTTTTGCGGGCAAAATAATTAATTAATTATTATTCACGTGAAATATTCATCTATAAGAGAGAAGATATTTAAATAATCAATATGCCGAGACTGCACATTGAGCGTTAAATACGGTCATCTGCGTCTGAATTCTATACTCGAGTATAACTAGGTGACCTGAATCAAAAGCTAATAGTTAATTAATACAGACCAGATTAAATTTTCTAGCTGGTTACTAATTCGTTACTGGTTGATTATTCACTGATATATAGAATCGGATTTCTGGTCTAATCGTTATCTAGCTATTACATATCAAGTATGATAGAGTAAGTGGCGCTCTGTCTATTCTAAAATACATAATCTGGCTACTATATTGCTACAAGCATTTTAAAATTAGGTAGAAAATCAAAATAAAAATTACGTTAATTTCAATTTCAAAAAAGCAGAATCAAGTGTTATATTACTGGTTAGCAACTACTTATAGTTTTTCATTTCATATATATATAGCTGTAATTTCGTTTGTTTAGTCATAAGTTAATTTATTTATCTAGCCACTAGGAGAAGTGAGCGTTACATTATTGGCTAATAATATTGGCTAATAATTAGTTATAAATTTACTGATCCCATATGACTAGACACCGACGCAGTTTAATTTCTACTACGATACGAGAGAATATTAATATTATCGTTTCTGTTGTTTATAAATTCCTTTTCATTTTATACTGTTTCCAATGAATGCAAGTAGAATATGCGTCAAAGATTTATCTACATATATCTATAGACGACAAAATTTTTCTTTCTAAGGAACACAAGTAAATTTCGCTGGGAACATAGAAAATTTTTGAATACGCATTTCAAATAATTCCGAAAATACAAATAGCATATATGATATGAAAGAATAATAAATTACTACAGAATGTCGGTCTATTTCTCGAACACAAAAAATCTACAGTAGCTTTTACTATAAAATTCTCGTATACTTATCTTATCGCACATCTTATTACTTATGCCTGAAAGACCCAAAAGACCACGTTCCACTGACACATTTACTACAAAAGGCACTGCGTGCCCTTTCTCTCCACTTTGTGATTCTTATCGTATCGAGAAACGCGCTCGTGAAAATCTCACGTGACGTCGCGTTTCGCGTATATATTCCCGACTTCCGTATGCGAGGGAAGAAATACTTGGAGGGCGAGATTTTGATTTCGCGGAGCTCCGTATTTTCCGCGCGCTCACGACCGTTTCCTTTCGTTAATTCGGCCCCTTCCCTTCCCTCCCTCACTCCCCGTGCTAATTACGCACGGGCCTTCTCGGATATTACGTACCGCAAGCCGCCGACGCCGTCGATGAGAACGGCGCCGAAAGTCGGCGGCGCTGTTTCGTTAAATTAACGTTTATTAGCTGCCTCTTAGTCGGACGTAAATTCAACGGTTATCGTTTCCCGCCACGCTAATTCCGCCGGGAGCGCGAAGACGGACGGAAACTATCCGGGAATATTTCGGTAGTTCTCCTCTCGCGTGCGTGCATTGCCCCTCGGTTGCATTGTGTCGCTGCGGCTGTGGCCGAGCTGCGACGCAGCTGTTTCTTCGTGAAAAGTGCGCGAACCACGCGCGGATATCCTTGAATATCTCGTCCCTTAAAACCAGCCGACCCGCTTCCGCTTCTCCTTTCCGAGTACGAGCGCTAAGAGGAGAAGGAGAAACGCCGAGAGCGCGTTTATTGCGACGCGACGTAATTATTTTTCGCTCCGCCGCGGAAACGCGATTTTAAAGCCTCGCGCATCCCCGGGCTCTAAGGGGCACCGAAGCGCTTCGAATAACGCTTCCTCGCTCGTTGTTGCCTACACTGCAAATCCAAGTGTGTTGTCTTGGCCGAGACTCTCTTTGCATGTTCCTTTTACCGCTTTAAGTCACGTCATTTAATACATTTGAACGTATAAATGACGTTATTTAAGGCCGCGAGGAACTCGCAAAGAGAGCCTCAGCCGAATTACACGCTTATGGGTTTGAAAGCAACACACTTGGATTTTGCAAGATAGTTAACAATCCGAATCATCTCGCCGCTGTAACACGCGGATGCATTTACGCAATTAAAGAATTTAGTAATTAATAATTAAATATTTACGCGAATTTGCCTTCTTTCTCTCACTTGAAGGATTTAGTCTGATTACATACACGCACTTTCCATTCTTTCAGCTTCATATCAAACTTTGACGCGGCATACAAATCGTTCGTTTTATCGTGTGGCGAGACGTTCATACGGCGGTGTATTTCTCTTCTCTTCACGAGACTTTTCCTTGAAAAAATACAATAAGATTCCCCGCCATGTGCTCGAACACATGGCCGATGTGGAGCAGCACGTGGCGGCCGAAAATCCGATGGTGCTTCCTTCGTGATGATTGCTACCACGTGTTTCTGAACTCAGGGTCGTCGTAGTCGGACTATTAACACTTCCTGAAGTGGCGTCGGCCTTCGTCGCCGTTCTGAATTACGATCCCGGCGATCGGTTGATGAACGGCCGGTGTCCTGTGACGAGAGATTTCCTTCACGACAAACCCGTGCACCTGGTGGCCCCGTGTACGGTGCGAGAGCACGTATTTCAGACGCGCAAATCGACAAAGAGAACGAAATCATCGCGACGATTTTTCGCGAAATACTCGCACGCACACCGCACGCGAAAAATTTAATTAGTTAATAGCTGGACACTGCGAGAATCGGCATGCGCTCCCGCGACGTATTTGTGAGCCGTGTATGCTTTGTACAAATTTTCAATTTAGCAAATTAAACTTTGCGTGGCGCGTCGACGGTACTGGATATTTTTAATATGCGAGATCGATTAGTTTACTGGTATTTGATGTGTCGTAATATTCCGAACGCGCGTGCCTTGGTGCACTAACGATATCGCGTACACAGCGGATTTGAAAAGCTTTTCGCGCTTTTCGTCCTTCCGCCAATTTACGCGAGAGAAGAAATTACTTCGCGTAAATGTTGCTGTCGGGATATATCCGCATTTTTGTACGTACAGCATGTTCAGCAAGTTTACGTTCACTGTTGCAATCAGCAGTATTTGTGTTTATCGATTTATGTACAGATTGCTTCAAGAAAATATTAACATATGAGAATATACTCATACTCATATGAGAATAACTTTCTTAGAGGAGCAGCACTGATTGTTCTGACTCAGTATTGATTGAACAAATTCTCCGTGCAAGTTATTAACATTTCTTCGAAGTACTCACACGGAGAATTTGTTCAATCAAGACACAATCAATTACGATTCTCTAAGAAAGCTATTTTCATATAAGTATTCGAAAACATGTTTTCGAAACGCTCTGTTCATGAGGAAATAATAGCTCGGCAATAAATGGGAACGTGGAAATATATTTGCGAAATTCAGCGTGACTTTTGGATATTTTGAATACACGATATTTTGAATACAGAGATAGATATATTATTAGAGGAATCGCGAGCACGTCAACGCGCGCGTCGAGTTATTTGACCGTTTCTATTAACGCAACCTTTGAAACAAACCGCGATCTAGGGCAACATTTCGACCTCTCAGCGAGCTGTATGACGTCGCTTTATCGAGCTACCACTGTGTAACTCGATGGCACTGACGTGCGCGCGCGCGCGCGCGCAATTGTAGCGAAGCGAACGACCGGTTCATCGAAGCCGTACTTTATTAATATACCGCGAGAAAATACGACAGCCACGGATTCGCACTCGCCGCGCGCAATGACGCAATTCTGACGGGTTTTCACCCACCACCGGTGGACAATTATGCGCACGGTATGACGAGGCTAATTTCGCGGACAGAAATGCGAGCGCCGTGCCGCAATGAGAGACGCGCGCGAGGTAATTCCGTACGGCGCAGTGATAACGAGCGGATTGATTGGAATGGAGATAACACGCGGTGCTCTTCATTTGCAGTTTTCATCCGATGCTGCTTTGTACGTGGTGGAAAGGACGCTCGCAATTTGTTCCCAAGGCTATATTCGAGGGGACGCGGTCGTATAATTGTGTCTCTGTTCGGTATCCGCGCCGCGTATGAATCGTCGCGTGACCGTTATTGGAAATTTAGATCGTCGCTTGCTTTTTTCACGGCGATTCTTTCTCAGCATCATAATGTCTCTCGAAGGGCGTATCACGGGAAAAAAATTTACTGTCGTGACTAAAAACCTCGTTGGCCTAGCAAATCCATAACTATGATATACGAGCATTCAGTTTTTTGCGTTGCAGTAACTAAATTTCAGAATTACATAAGATTTCTGTGGTTGCACCTAATAGAGTTTCACGTTATAGCATGGCGCATTTGTTGATACAGCAAAACCGATTCTCTGCAGAAACAAGTAAAAAATATATAGTTTAAGATAATGAAGAAGATATATATTAAAATGACTAATGTTGTGTTGCTGCTGTACCAAAGGAAATTTGGTACAACGATTAATTATTTCAATAACAGAAGTTAGTTAAAGCAACAATGCTCATAATGCATGGATTCTCATAGCGGTAGAAGATTGTCTTATGTGCCAATCTTGAATAACGTTGATACACATAATAATACAATTGCACAGCTTCAACTTAAATGAAACACGAAATGACTTGCTGTAAATAACAAGTAAACCTATCCAAAAGTTACACTCCGATTTCTTTCCAATTTGGCACAAATGTAGAGGTACAAAAAATATTTAGGTCATATTTTTTCATTTTGAGTTTCACGAGCAGTTTATAGCTTTTTAATTTTTTCACTCTTATCATCAACAAGTGCAACAAAAATGCATAAGAAATAAAATTGAATAGGCGTTTTTGGTTTGCTGATTATGAATATGAAGTCAAATGTGTAAAATTATTTGTACAAATAATAAAATGTTTAAACAAAACATGTAAAAAGTTGAAAAAAAATTATTTATACAAATAATTTCTCGGTTTGGCTGAGATCCGAACTATTTTTGTCTAATTTAGCACAGATGAAACATTTTGGTTGGAATCTCGGCTAAAGAAATTTAGAATAGTTTGTGTCTCAGCTATGCCGATTTGGTTAAAATTTTAATTAAATTTGTCAGATTTTTTGGTTTGGCCAAGATTCGAACCATTTTTAACTAATTTAGCACAAATTTAAAATATTTTGATTGGAATTCCGGCTAATGAAATTTAGAATGGTTCGTGTCTCAGCTATGCCGATTTTGTTAAAATTATTTAAATTTATATCTTGTATTCAATTTTATTTCTTATGCATTTTAGAAGTAAGAACATTAAAAAGCTATAAACTGTCCATGAAACTCAAAGTGGGTCAAAATATGATCTAAATATTTTTTCTACTTTTACATTTGTACCAAATTAGAAAGAAATTAGAGTGTATCTTTTGAGTAGGTTTATCTATAAGACAAGATTTTACGAGAGAAGTAGATTTGTGTTCTACGAACGAATCCTACAATCGCTTGAACACATTTCTTCGCTACACATGCAAATCTGCCAAGTCCATTTCTTTGTGTAACAACAGTTTTGAATTGACGAGGTGTCGAGGTAGAAAAGCCAAAGGTCGCAAATTGGAGGATCTCGACGGCAGATAGGGTTGTCACCTCCAGGAATTTCAAGGCGCGCGCACGCGAGCCCCCACTTAAATTCGCGCTTCCGCGTTCAATAATTAATACAAAGCGCGCGCGAGCGCGCTCACAGCGCCGGAATTCGCAATCCGCATTATGATCTACATGGCAGAGAGAATGCGCGATTGCAGTCGCAGGCACGCGCAGACGGGCGTGTAAGATGCACCCGGCCACTAATGCACGTTAGTGGAGTCATCAGGCTGCATTTAACTCCGCAATGCTGCCGCGCTTGAATTTATCCCGCGAGATACCGGGTAACTTCCCGCGGGATGATCGTCGCTTTACGACTACCACATGTTACCGGTGGAAGTCGTTCCGCTACTACCACTACGTAAGGAGAAGGGCGTCCCGCGCGAGGACGCTTCCTGGAGCGTGGGTCTCGTCTGGGACTTCAGCGGCAACCACCTGTCCCGAGGTCCCCCGGGAGCGGTAGCTAGGTATGCGCGCGTAGATTCTGAAACTCGAGAAAATCTCCAAGCGCCCCTGCACCTCCTTCCCCCCCTCTCTCTCTCTCTCCTTCTCCCTCTCCCTCTCTCTCTCTCTCTCTTACCGTTCCGGAGAACTGCAGGAATTCTGTTACAAGACGCGCCACGTGGCACAAGTATGCTGCAAGGCCCGATTTCCTCCGTCGTCGTTCGTGCAGACAAGGAAACCGTACAACGCGGAAGCAAAGAACCAGAGAGAGAACCAGAAAAGATCACGAGATTCATAATGTCGTCAGCTACGAGAACAAGGAGTCGAGTGATGAAGTCTAAGATTAGATACATGTCCAAGATATATGTCTATCCTGGATATTCACATTGTTTTGGTCTTTAAATACGAATATTTAATGCGATTTAAATACGACTTTAAATATGAATATTTATTATTAAATATGAATATTTAACATAGAATATACAGAGTATATATGTTCATCGTAACGATATTTATGATATCTTTACCAGTTACAATGATCAAACAGGAAAAAGGTGAATGCGATTAAGAATAAATGCGATTAATCAATTTTTAATCTGCAATAAAATGCAACAATAAAAATTTCCTTTTTTTCGTCAAGAAATCGAGGTCATCGTTATTTTCTCAACAGAATCGTATCTTTTTTATCCGTGTTGCAAATTCAAATATGTTATTTTTACACGTATAAGCGTATAATTTTACTGGAGATCGTTCTATATGTTCCTTACTATTTGAGGTCACATTATTTAACGCGTTTAAGTAACGTGTAAATTCTAATTTAATACATTAAAACGACGTAACTTTTGAAACGGTAAGAAACATGTAAAAAGAGACTCAACCAGAATAACACACCTGGATTTGCACCGTCAATTTGATACGAGCCCTCTTTCTCGGACGCGTTATTATTCTTCCGTTCTCGACAGATCGAATCGAGGTATCGGTCACAGTTAATTATATGCGCGAAACGAAGGACTTCCATCGGGGATTTCCAAAGCTATCAGCCACAATCAGGTCATCGCTGTTGAAGAATTAAACGACGCGATCGATCTTATCGATCCTCCGCCCTCCGCGGGATTTTCGAGCGAACAATCCTCTACCCTCGGCTCGACCCGTAATTCATGAAAAAATCGGATCGTTCTTTATCCAGGGAGATCATCGACGCAGCCTCGGTGGCGATTGTGTCCGCGGTATTGGCCACAAATAGCACCCGATAAATCATACCGAGGTGCCGGAGTGGGCCGAGTCGAAGCGCGCTCGCGTCCATTGTGCCGCGATTCCGCAGCTTTGTCCGAAATCTTCCACCCTGCGGCATCTGCGGGACACACGCGGCCAGTTCCTCCCGATACGGGCACGACGCGCCGTTGCTCGTCGCTTGAGGGCGTCGCACTGCGCCCATCCCCCTGTATCCTGTCCCTTCGTCCCTTCGTTTTCCCGTCGCTTTTCCCCGCCGCGTTGCCCTCGACCGT
Source organism: Odontomachus brunneus (assembly GCF_010583005.1). NCBI lineage: Eukaryota > Metazoa > Arthropoda > Insecta > Hymenoptera > Formicidae > Odontomachus > Odontomachus brunneus. The sequence goes on from NW_022639479.1 coordinate 9,721, forward strand.
TGCCCTTCTTCCCGCTCCTAGACCATTCGCGCGCGGCGGACGCGAATTATTGCTAAGTAACGACGGCGCGCACCAGCGCCAGAGAATCCCGGCGCGGACCTTTTTATTAGACCCTCGGATTATAATGTCTCCTGTCATCCCCCTGCCCCCGCGCGAGATAATTTATCGAGACAGGCGAGAGGAGAGAGGCGAGAGACCGCGCCGCGGGAATTTATCGACGGGTGTTCCTTGCGTTCTGTTCGCGGCGCGCCGCGAAGTATCAGCGGGAGACACGTGTTAAATCGATTATCGGCGAGCGTGAAAGCAAGGGCGCGATCGAGATCCTCTGCTAGCGGTTCCCCCAACCCTCCGTGCATCGCAGGGAACATCGCTACTGTGGCTTGCCGCGAGTCTGCACAATTCCTGGTAGATTTTTTAATTCTTCACTTAAAGAGATAGGAAAAGGGAGAGAGAAATGTGCCCCTTTCAGTTTATCGTCACAATTACGTTCTGCGGAACAGCGTGTCGGATTAGAATCCGGCAAAAATCGGATCGGGAGAGAGAATTGTTCGCCTTCGGAAAAATGGAGACGCGAGACCTAACCGGTCGCTCAATTATGAATTGCGATTAATGCGCCGACGAGTTACCGCGTGAATAAGTGGTAATCCGGTTCGTCGTAGTTTCGAGCTTCTAGCCGCGAGGATCCGGCAGATAAGATAACAAAGGAGGTAATTGACTCGGGGTTGTGCGTCACTAATGAGCCTAAAGTCGATTGCTCCTTTTACCGGGCGCGCGATCGTTGCGTCGCCTCGGGCGAGAGGTGCGCATCGCGTCGGGTTAACGACATGGTAAAGGCGATTAACGTTGAATCCATTAGACGCGCGATTTGCTTTGCGAAGGATTTAAGGGGAATTGCTTTCGATCGCTAAACTCGTCTCGACAAACTCTGAACTTCTAATCGAGTTTTTATCCGTCGAAGTACTCCACTGTCGCGACGTTACCGGGGTGTACTTGAAAATTGAGGGCTAAGAGAGGCGCGGGTCGTCCCGCGAGCGTTATATTAGATCAAATCAAATTAGATCTGCGTCGCGCCCGTAAAATCTCGGAAATTTACAATTACGTCCAATTTGTTCGCTAAAGATTACGTAAAAGTTGTTACGTGACAATGTCGTTTTTGCACTCGTCACGCTCTTTCGCGAATCCCTTCTCCCCTCTCTTTCTGTTCCTGTCTCTATCTATTCATCTATCTATCTATCTATTTCTTGGTTAACATATATTTACTAAAATTAAACGAACTCGAGTAAGCATAGAAAAGTTCAAGTGCTTGGGTAAGAACGGATATCCGGTCTCTCAGAAAAACTAGTTTGAGGAACATAATGCCTCTGAGACGGCAGGTTTTCCGCTTGCTTGTCCCTCTTACGAGAGGATGTTTATTTATCCACGCCTGAAGTGACCATCGACAGCTCAGCGACAAGCTACAAATCGATCCCCCCCGCATGCTTTTACTCGTCCCACGTCTCGCGAAAACAAAACAGGCCGCATCCTTCTTCGTGCCGCCTCAGCGCGATTGAATAGAATTTACGAGAGTGCGATCGCCTCGCGCTGTACATCGCGAATGGCAATCCGCGAGATATCGCGAGAAAGCTGCAGCTTCGGCGGTACATTAGAAAGATTGCTCTATATTTATTATTGATCCGCCATGTGCCTGGGAAGCGAAGCGAATAACGGCTATAAAATCGTGCCGCGTTCCTTATTCAGGGCGATGCATGTAACGGCTGCGCGAAATCTCGAAATAATAAGCAATCTCTACTATTTGAACGAAGTAATGACAATCTCGAGGCGCGTTTAAGCTGCGATATGAGAAGTTAAGACAAATTTGACAAAGTATGAAAAAAGATCATTGAAAATCACCTAAACGCGAGCGCAATGATATTAATTTGTTCACTCATTTGCATCATTAGGCGATTTTACAAGGCATGTGTTCACATCGCTAAATTTTTTCGTTAAATCGATGTCATAAAACGGAACTTGAAAACACATGATTTTTGCGGTTCGATTTAAACTCAATAATAAATCGCAATTATCCGCGATAATGATCAGACGAAATGAACCAGGAGATATATTCTCTTTTGGCGCAAATGGATCAAATTTAAAAATCGATTCTCCCAAAAATACAACGCGAAGTCCCGTTTACGGGGGAGAAAGTCAACAGTTTTGACAAATTTCTGCAATTAATTCCGATTTATTCTTAAAATTCAACTGCGCTCAGGCCCCATTATTTTCGCCGCACAACCCTACATAATTATATTAAAGATCGATTTGACACCGCAAAAAATTTACGAGTACGTGTTCGGACGGAGGTAACTTGTGTTCTCATCCCCATTTTTCACGTATACGTTTCGACACGAGACCTTATCGATCGCCCGAGACGATAGCCCTGCGAAAGGGGCCGATCGCCGGCACACGACGCTCGTATTTACCTCATTATGTGTTTGCGACCGGGCGAGATTACCCACGATAATCTCGAGACTCATCGATGGCACGCGCAGCTGCGTGCTAAATCCCGAGGGCGCGCACCTCCCGATATTTCCGGCGACGAGACGCTCGTCGGGAGAGTGAGAGACTGGCTGACGTTTGTCTCTCGCGCGAGCGTTCCTAAGAGTCTCTAATGAGGCTGTGGCACGTCATCCTGCTTAGAGACGCAGGTATCTGCGAGAGAGGATCGACGGGCCAAGTGCGGCTGGCATGCGAACTATGTCAACGGAGTCCTCAACCGACGGCGATGCAGCCTGCATTGTCTGCGTAGGTGGAATCCCCCTATCGCGACGGCGTCTCGTAAGTACGCCGAAATTTACCCGCGACGTGTCGAAGTACGTCGACGATAATGAGCGAAGTAATGGCAAGTATGAAAAGCGCAAGCCGATCTTTATCCGAGGTCACAGCGGCCGAATGACACCGTGGTCATTTCCCACGGTGAAACTGACGTTTATCATAAAGTCATTTAAAAATGAGCTGTGATTACTTATTTATTTTATTTGATTTTCAAAATTACTGAGATAATTTACATTGCATGTTCACGTGCGGGAAACTGTTCAGATTTGTTCCAAGTGATTAAAACGGATAGCTTCATCTGATATATTATAGTTGAGCAGCCACATAAAAGTACATGTAAAAACAAATTATTGAAATAGAAAGTATAAAGTATACGTGTGAAACGCTGAAATAGCTAAAATGTTAATAACCGAGATAAACATATTTACTTACACTAAAGGCGTTGGAGTTAATGGAAATAAATGAATAACTCGATTAATTTAATTGCTCAGAATTGAAATTAGAATTAAGTAGCAGTGCATCTGTTGCCTCGATCAAACTTATTCTCTCAGTAAATACTGTGTGCCTACAACGTTTTACTTTCGTATTATTATTATTATCATATTTGCGTACGAGAGATTCTCAACAGCTTACGACTGGTGTATAATAACCCGTTACAGTCCAGCTACTTTAGTGCGGTATTGCAGAGAAATTAAACGCAAGGGCGGTATGTTTCACGCACACCTGCGTTCCGGAGTATTAACCTCTAGCACTGTCTCGTGTATTCAGTATAAACTAACGTTCTATCCCTGTAAGCGATTTTCAGCGACAAAATGTAAGCAAGATAAATGTCACATAACGATGTGTATTAAATAACACTCGAACAAAATGACTGTTGTGGCTTTACGCCAAGACATAAATCTCGGTCTCCGAGGATGTGAGTGAAAACATCTTGCTTCTCGGGAGAGGAGCAAGAAAAAGAGTTAAATTATCGCATTGCGAACTCGAATATGTATTAAATGACAAGCAAACTTTTTGATACCGATTCTCCATAGTGCCAAAAATCCAACAGAGGCCAAAATATAATTTAAATGAAGAACAGACATATGTGTATAGTTCAATATTTAGATACTATTTAGGATTGAATTTCGGATTGAAGATACCGTCAATTGCCATCAAAGTTTAACTCAAGGGGTGAACGAAACCTCCCCATTCCCTCGGTCCTTTTCTCCGACTATCTTTGCGCTCGAATGCGCCGCAGTATCCGCGAAGAACTAGAAGCGATCCGTTTTTCTCCGGTCGGACGAACTTCCGGACGTTATCCCGCCGAACTTCTCCTCGGCGCAGTCGTCGTATCCGCAAAAATGACGCGGGACGTTTTATAATTCCTCGCGGCTGCCACGGGGGAGGGAAATGCCGCGGCGAATTAGGACAACAAGGAGACGTCGAAAGTTACAGCGACTTAACCGACGAACCTGACTTGCCAGCCTCGACGGGGGCTAACGATGCGCCATGCATTTTCCCGGCGCGTTTACCGCAGAATGCGGCTGCCATGCGGGGGCGGTAGGGCGGCGAGGGGAAGAGAGAAGCGCGGTTTGCTCGGAGGTAAACAGGAGCAGGGGGTGGCTAACGGGAGAGGGAGAGCAAAGTTTCGGTCGGTCGGTCGACGTTGCAACGAGGTCAGATATTAAAACGACTCCCTGGCGTTCCCCCCTCGCCAGAGTCGCCCCCTTCCAAGTGCATATGCGTATACAAAATCGATGGCACACCCGAGGACTGCGGATTATACGGGGATTATGAGGTCCTCTGCCGGTTGAATCGCGGCTCCTGTTTTTCACGAAGCATCGCCTCCTTTCTCCAACCTTCTGCTCCCCTCTCTCTCTCTCTCTCTCTCTCTCTTTCTATCTATGTATTTCTATATTCCTCTATCTCTCTGTTTCCTCCCGCGTCTTTAGGCACGTTTCCTTTTCCCGACTCCGGAACATCCAATTTCTCGAAGAAGTTTACGGGGCGTAGAGCATGGGAAAATTGCCCGTTATATATTAAAGACGTCCTCAGAATGGTAAACAGAGCGACTTCCTGCGAGGGAGAAAGCAGGAGCACTGGAGAGGGGAGCAACGACAAGGAGGAGGCAGACTAGAGGGAGAGATTATGCGACGGTCTCCTCGCCGGGAAAGAGAGAGAGAGAGAGGGAGAGAGAGAGGATTATCAAACGTGTCTCCAGCCGGTACCTTATTGCTCGTTCTTCCTTTGAGGAAGACGCGTGAGCCGTTCCCCGCAAGGACTGTCTAATTTCCCGGCCCGTTCGCATCCCCTCGCCCCCGTGTATTTTCCCCTTGCCGGTACCCGTCTGCTAGACTCGGCAAACTTTCCAGCACGGAGGACGGGCCGCGTATGAAAGGATCCGGTTGTCGCTGATGTTTCGGGGACGTTTTCGAAAACACAAACGATTGAAACGCTGAGAATGACGTGCAGGGGTGTATTCAGGCGTCGCTCTTTCATCCGCGAATTCTTTGATCAGATTCGCGTCGATGTTACTTCACTGAAAGTTGAAAGTTTGATTGGGCGTGGGCTCTTCAGCGTTCTGTTTGATCCACGATGGCAAGAGAGCCGCGACTCTTATATACCAGATAATCAATATATAAAGGGGACAATATTATACATGTAGTCGCGCGCGCGCGTGTGCTCGTCGCTGAAGCTTCATTTAAAATGAGCAAGCAATTATACGATAATTATCGATACAGAGTGTTTGGCAACAATCAACGAACTTATAGTAATTTTATCGCGAACGATCGACGGATTTGATGCGCACACACGACATATTCACTATATTATCATTGATACATATCGATTATTGATTAGCGATTTATAATAAATGTTAAATGCTACGTATAATGCTACATTATATATAAATGTTAAATAATGTTCTGTATAATGCTATGTTGCATAGCGACATAGCGACGCTGAAAATGGACTTTCATTATCATCGCCAGCAATAAATTATCATTAGTTTGTCCCTTCGCGTGGTCTCACGAGAGGTAATCGGTTATTTTTCGCGGACGTATCTTTCGCCGTAGGAATTGATTAGCAATTACTGTCTGTAGCAAGTAAGCGTGAAACTTGACCGGGACCATCGATGGTGGTTCGTTCTCCAGCGCGATGTTTTCGATGCGGATCAAAGAGCTTACCCCCCGAATGCAACTTCATCACCTCGTCTTCTCGGGTTACATTCTCGGCATTTCTTTCGCGCGGATAGTCACGTTGCAGCAAATTGTGTCGGCGAAAAACTCGCGGCGGGAGAACGCGCGTTTTAGACGTAATACCGGACTGAAAAGGTGTTTGTAGCTCTCAGGAAGCGCTCGCACGCCGCTCGGAACACGGTAAATACCGCGAGCGCGAGGACGTTAATGAGTGTTTTCGCGTTTTCGTCCGGCTGCCAAGCCAGCAAAAGCGACCCCCTGCCGGGCCCCGCGCTTGTTTTTCGGCAATTTCTTCGCCGGCGCGAAGTGCTATTAACTTGGTCGCGAGGCACGCGAGTCCATTTTCTATCCGGCCGACGGGACGTTGATCGATCGCCGGTAAATTTTGCGGAGCACGAGGAACCGCGCGCTCTTCCTCTCTCTCTCTCTCTCTCGCTCCGAAGTTATCGGGGCGAGGCGAGAAACGCCCCGATGAACGACTCAGTCAGGAGTCGTTTCTCGTAATACGAATTACACGGTCGTCTCGTACGAGCGCTCGATAAGGTCGGCGACGTAAACGATTACGAATGCGACGCGGCCTGGAGCTATTAATCAACGTACACAGCTGTGCGAGCGCGCGCGTTAAAGAATTAAACCTGGGAATACTGAGAATAATGAGAGGAGGAAGAGCGCGCGGAAGTTCTTAATTGTAATGGCTGCCACTTCCGTTGAAAGTTGATATTTTTGCATTTCGTCCAACTCGTCGCGCTAAATATACACGTAAATATTGTATAACACCTAACAAAAACAACAATAACAGTAAGTTCCCTCTTTGATTAATATCGATCGTTGGCTGGCCGGATTATCTTTTCTGACAGTTATCCTTTCCTTCAATCTCAATTACCTGAAGCAAAAGGAGATTCTCGCTAATATATATATATATATATATATATATATATATATATATATATATATATATAT
>NW_022639479.1:17245-18940 GCF_010583005.1 Odontomachus brunneus
ATATATATATATATATATATATATATATATATATATATATATATATATATATATTAGGAACTTGCAGAAGCTCGTTTGATCATCGATAACTGTGTATCCACAAAAAATTAATCATTTTACAAATTCAGAATTTTTCAAAATCTGGGTAATCCAGATAATTAATACGGTAAGAGAATGACTGGTAAAATACTGAAGAATACTAAGGTAAGGTAATGACTGGTAAATGAATGGTAAATTACGCCAAATACTTTGATCGAATATACCATGTATTGTTTCGTAACTATTAATATAAGAAGCTTAGGTAAAAATACAATGAACTTTTGCAAATTTTTAATGCAAATATGCGTATAAAAGCAATGCTCGGCGAATCTAAAACTCGCAACATTGATCAGGGTCGGAAGCTTGTCGCGTTGTGAGAATCCCGAAAGGAGACAGGCCGCGAGGAAGACGAGGATGGTGACAACGACGAAGACGACGACGACGATGACGGTAGTGCAAAAGTGTCAGGCAAAATGGAGACGAGCAAACGGGAAGCCGAGAAATCCCGGCGCTGACACGTGCGGTATCGGGGAATCATCCTCGTCTTAAATTCGCTGCTTCCTCGGGATCTATGACGAGGATTCTTCTTCCTTCCTTCGTGAACCCGTCTATAGAGTCTCATTTGCATGATAACATGGGCGCGGTTATGGCCGTCGACAAAGCGAGGTGGATCCACACAGTCATACACGTGCGCGGATGACTGTGTTAACGCGCTAAGTGACGAAGCATGAAAAGGAAAATTCGATCCTTCGTCCTTTTGCTACCGCGACAGACAATCGAGCATTGAAAGGAACCGAGATATCGAACTAAATTAACTAAATTCTAGACAAATAACAGCGGAAAGCCAATGTTGGAGCGAATACTTTTTTATGTTGGAAGGATTTTCTGGGTACTAATTCTTTGAATCCTAATTTTTTGGATTTTTATTTTAATAATATTTCCCATTTTTTTACTATTAGTATTAATTAATCCTCCTTATTACTCTATAATGTGATGCATAATTTCCATTTAAAGTCATGAAAAATACTGCATTAGCCAGGGATCGAATCACCCCTTCGAAACTACAGATTTGTCTCCTGGTTGAGGCGATATTTTTCGCAACTGTAAATGGGATCAAGTAATGCGTCACATTATAGAGTAATAACTATTGAAGCGCGTGTCGGCCAATTACCCCGCCATGAGCGAAGCCGTTTTCTGTCGTTCGGCAGAGCGCGATGCAACGCGCCGGGCAAAAAGACGCCGCCGTTTCGTACGCCAGTCTCGTCGTACGGATGCACATAATGGCAGCGGCGAGCCGTAGTAGTCACGTAGTCGCGATCAGTTCCATCGAGTGCGAGCCGCGGGCGATAAATCCTCTCGCAAAAACGTAGCGCGCCCGCCGCAGCCCTTGCCAGGACGGAATCGCGACAGGGGTGGTACGAATCGGACGGGACATAATATGAATATAATAATTTATGGTGTATCGGGACATCAGCGCAAGATGTTACCAGCCGACCGACCCTTCCGCCGCGCCTTGCTCGCCATCTACCCCCGACAGCATCGCGATGGAAAGCCCCGTCGTCCTCGTTCCCCTCCTGCCTTCCTCGCGCTTTCCTAAAGCTCTCTCTCCCTCTCTCCCTCTCTCTCTCTCTCTCTCTCTCTCTCTCTCTCTCTCTC
>NW_022639479.1:21587-27758 GCF_010583005.1 Odontomachus brunneus
TCTCTCTCTCTCTCTCTCTCTCTCTCTCTCTCTCTCTCGTCTGCATTATCTACGCACTCCATACATAGTGCCCCCCGGTGAAACAGCTCGCGCTGACGCTTTCGAAACTAATGCGTCTTGTCTCTCGACGCGTTGGTCGTCGTCGGGATGGTTGTTGGCTGGTTGTGTCGAGAGGGCGCGTCCGCGGATGAAATCGAATAGGGAAACGAAGTTGCGGCGCGCACAGGATATGTTTCCGATCGTCCCCGACGACATACTCGTCCGCGGATTTCGCCAGCCTCATTCATGTGTAAGTTCAACCCGCTCGTTACTGTCCTTCGTGAATAAGCAGGGGTCTTTGTGTATACAATTTGGATGTACCCGCGTTATCTACTCCGCGCGGCGGGATAACGTCAAAGCCGCGTTACTCGACTCTAAGCTCGACGACTCCGGACTTCTCAAAAGCGACTCGGGACATTCGCTCGCGTGACCGATGCGTCAAGTTGATCGATAATATTCATCGACGTATGTACACTCTGTGCGATATCTGGCACGCACGCGACTGAACAGTTTGCCGACAAGGGCTGATCAATGCCGGGGACAGGGCGCGAGGCTAGATAGAACTGTGAAATATTATTTTATCCGGTGCGGAGGGATGTGACACCGCGCGGGGATGATACGCTGAAAGAAGAAAGGAAGAGCCTCCGGCTAAACGGCTCGGGAGATAACGCTGGAGCTAATTATTTTCTTGTCGAAAGAAAAAGGGACTTTCCATATTATCTTCTTTCTATAAAATTCAACGCTGACGACTTTCAGGATGAAAGAAGTCATAATGTAGCGATATATTCGCTCAAAATCAAATATCCGCGTCCTCGACTCCTCGAAACTTCCTACTCTGCGGAAGAACGAGAGGGATGCTTGTTTCGCGGAAACGAATTGTCGACGTAGAGAGCGAAAAACTCTCGAAAATATCCGCACGAGTTCGACAAGTCGAAAGTATTAGCATAATGATGTTTCTGTCCCACCTAAAAAAGGTGTTATCTCGTTTGTTACTTGTTTCCCACAATGTCGATTGGCAATCTCGATCTCGATGCGGGTCGTTACTTACTTTGACGATTACCATGACTGTCGTGCAGAATTATGCATTTTGACCGTTTGAATATCATGGGAAAATTACATACAACGAAATAATGAAATAATGTATAATGTTAATATTACAATACATAGAGAATGTTAAAGTTATGAATGAATAACGAAACGGTGGCCTTGGGCACGTCTAAAAGTCATGGCCACGGGAACAATAGCGAACATACGTATGTAGATAAATGCCAAGCGGTCATAACAGTCCTAGACGCGACGGTAAACAGACCGGGAGAAGTTGCGCGTAATTCTCGATTTTCCGAGCCGATCAAAGTATGTATATCAGACACATTTTTACACTATTTTGTTAGACTATTTTGCAAAAATTTATTACCACATAATACACTGAGAGAAAATACTTGAAAATTTACTTGTAGGATATATATAAAATTTACTTTTCTGTGAAATAAAATTTACTTCTGTGAATATAACCTTTTTTTATGTCTTACAAATAAATTTTCAAGTGTTATTTTCTCGGTGTAAGATCGTCTTGAGCAGCTAGATTTACTTAGCTTCTTTGTATCTTGAGGGCGACTACCACTTTTTATTTCCACCAGTTGTGAAAAGATGTCTTGAGCAATTAACTTGAGCTTGCGTGGACATCTTTCAATACAACTAATCAGAAAACTCGTTTCTTGTTTCAGATCCGGCGAAGCTTGCGGCAACACGTTGTGTGCATGGAGTTCTCAGGAGGTGCATTAAGAGAAAGATACTTGAACCTTTATTTGTAGGATATAAAGTTTATTTCTGAGAAACAAGGTTCATTTCTATGAGATAAAGCTTATTTCTGTGAAATAAACTTTATATTCCACAAATAAGATCTCAAGTTTTTTTCTCAGTGTGCAGTTTCACGCGAATGGTGTACAGTGTGCAGTTAGATGCGAATGGTGTACCAGAGGATCCGGTTCAGGCCGAGCAGGATCGGCTCAAAGGTAGGTCTACAGACCTGACTTGCTGTATTCTTGAATTGAATCTTTTACAATCAAAAACTAGGATATAATTATCCAAGTAAAAATTGTGTCACGACAATTGCGTAGGATTAACGTATTTACATTTACTAGTATTTTTCTTGTTAACCTTCGTGCCTAATTGGCCATGTCATATTTTTTGTTACAGATCCGTAGTAGAATGTGGCCAATCCTGAGTTCCTGATATTTCGGTGAGTTAAAAACAAACATTTACGGTGATGCTTATTGATAAGAAATCAATGCGATTTATTTAGCTTATAGATTTTGCATGTGCACTGAAAGAAAGAAATATAAAAATGAAAAAAAGAGAGAGATTAACTTCACTATAAATTATCAATTATTCTTTTAAGTGCAGATCATATTTTTTTATTGTTTCAACAAAATAGTAGTAACAGTAATATGCATATATGTATAATATTTTTATCAAAAATACTATAGTAATACTTATTACAGAAATAAATTCTGCTACAAATGCACTTTTCTTTCAGTGTAAAATTTAAACATATTTGCATGTTTGTGCATGTCCATTGTCTGTATGAAACATTCCGCGAACCGCTTCTTTAAATAACGGTGTGTATTATCGATTATTAAATATTTTACCGAACATTTTTTTCTTGAATATACTAATTTTTAATTCTTTCCAATTCATTTAATACACGATTCCGCAATTATTTCGCAAATGCGCATAAAATTGCGCTTGTCCAAAAACTTTGCAATCATCGTTATCATCAGTTTCATAAACATTTTACGCGTGACATGTTGTACAATGCCATTTTAATCGAAATCTAGAATTCAAAGCCGGAATCGAAAATTGGAATTGTCGCAAGAACTTCATTTTTTGACACAGCATTATAGTCCGCGGAACAGAACATCCTCTCTTTCTCTATCGATTTTATTGAAGCCGCCCTAACAATTGGTTGAAGATCTTTCCCAATTCACTATTCGCGAGTACTCTCTCAGAACGCGGTAATTTGTTGTATACTGTTCATGAAAATAGCGTCGTTGAAGCTATCGCGATCGCGAGTGCATTGAAGTGAAGTGAGCGAAGTGCAACCAATGTGGAATAATGACTGGTCGCTGAGGAGGCTGCGAATCGACACAATGGATTTGGAGCGGGCTGGACGTTGCTGGATATCAATGGTGAGTGTATAATTTGAATGCTCATAAAGCATCGTATTATGTAATGCATGTACTGTTTCGACTCAAATTGCAAATTGATTGTCAATGAGAGAAAGATGACCACGCGAAAGATGACGAAAAAAATACATGAACATTTAAACAATTTTTAGAGATTAATGGCATATAGTATAGCGTGAATTTATAGTGTCTAACATATCAAACTGTTGCGTGTCAACAACAAAAAATGAAACCATTAATTATCGCCGAGTTTGCTTCTACATGAAACCTCTCGACTTGTATATTCAAAACAAAAGATGAAAGAAAAGCGGAAAGGATCGCGCAGTTGAGAAACGACGTGTTTAAAGCAACATTTGCACAACTCTCACAAACCCTCGGTTTATGTGCTAGACGCGACATAATTATAATACTTCGCATCGCAGTACTGCGGCCGCGGAAAAATCCTTTCGGAAACGGCAGTAACAGGAAGGAACGAGAAGCCGCGCGAATTCGGGATTTTATCCCCGACGGCACGGTGGTCAGCGGCGTAAAAATTTCATCAGCGGGCGACTTTTTCCGCGGGAGGAAAAACCGGCGCCGGGCCGACGCCGGCGTCGCATCCGCGGAGAGAGCGCGTACGTACGCGTGTGTAACGCGCGCGCGGCCGGAATTAATTACGCGGCGTCGCCGGGTCTAATTTGCATATTACGAAATTAAAAAGTTTCGCGACTTTAATTCGGACCGGCGCGATGAATTCTAATTTCCGCGGCTTCAGCGCACAGAGTTAAGTGGTCGTTTTACAAACCGACCGGCGTTCCTCGTATTCTCACGTGTGCTCGAAGAATGAAACTCCGAGATTCGTAAGTGTTGTCCTTGATGGATAGATAATCTAGATTGCACAGAGTGTTAAGTAATGACAACTAATGATACTATGCCCGCATGCAAATAGAGCGCATTGAACAGAACGGAGAAGTCCTCCACCATTGTGCAAAATTCGCAATAATTACTGAGGAATATATTTAAAAATATCAGCAGATAAATGTGCTGGAATCTTCTACAGATCCTACAGATTCCAGCATTACGTATCTTGTTCCTATGCTGAAGTACAATTATAAGGATCTAAGATCTATATCAGTAGTCGTTATTTGAAACTTGTCTTGGATGATATACTCAGATTTGAATTTATATGTGAGAGTTATTTGTGAGAATTATATGTGAGTTTTTCAGCTGAATCACGATTACAAGAATATCATGTCACATATATTACATAATTCAAATAGGAAACAGAATTCGTACTTCAGACCCAAGTATCTCACGTAGGTCAAATTTCAAGTAATAGCTATTTATACGAACCTAAGAGCCGTATTAACAGTTGTCATCTGGACTTGTCTCATGAGAGATACTCAGACTTTTGTTCAAAGTTAAATTCAAATTTTCTAGTTGAATTGTACACATATGATATTATATCTCCCGTCGCAATTCAATTGAATAATTCTCATTTGTATTGATAATCATTACTTGAAACTTGTCCCACGTGAGATATCCAAATATGAATTTAAAGTTAGATGTGAGTTTTTTACTTGAATCACACAATATATGCAAAGTTACGTTTGCAATCGTGATTCAGTTGAAATATTCACATTTGACTCTAAATTCAAATCTGAGTATTTCAGCTAAGATAAATTTCAAGTAACGACTATTAATAAGGCCTTCAGTGTCTCACTCTTGAGATAAATTTCTAATAATAACTGTTAAAATACGGGTTTTAATATTATAGATTATTTGGTAATTATTAGTCATCGATTATTATTAGATTTCATTTATCTGTTCTCTAACACGTCATTACTCGCGCGACATATGCTAGACACTTTTGGTCGATTGATAAATGTGAATTTTTGTCGTATCGCACATTTTTGCTGGTATCTTGGAGTACGAACTGTACATTATCTTTATTTATTAATGCAAGTTAATCAACAAGTGAGACTTAGATATGTTTTGCTATGCCTATATTAACGAACGTGAGTGGCGGTAAATTATACTTTTTTCTACAATTAGTTTTAATACAAACATTGATTGAGACAAAGCGTTATTTATTTGTTCGACTTAATAATTACACACAGATATTAACGCACGTTTCGGTCGATATGTCGCATCATTATACGATATGAATCTAGACAGTTTTCAAAAATACATTAAGGTCCTCTAGGGGCTGTAGATGCAATAGTTCGCAGGATAGATTCCATAATTTTCTCGCGTATCCTTCATCCTTCGCTCTCCATTGCGGGTTGGTGACTTTGCATTCTCTGCCAAAAAAAGAGAAAAGAATCAAAATCAAAACTTACTGAAAATATATAGTATAAATGAAAATATATAGTATAAGTGAAAATATATATATATATAAAATATGAGTAACTGCTCTTTTAAAACTTTACGCATAATAGAGTCCAGTCTCGTTAGCCGCTTTCTCATCCACCGAACAATGTATTATCGTTTGCGCTCCTTGTGTGACATTCTTACCGAATAGCCTTAGGAGTAAGACATAAAAATAATTAATACCCGGGAATATCGTGTAATGGCTATGGCTGCTTATTTTGGTGGGTATAAAGCCAGGATGCAAGGAATACACGTTTATCCCACGAATATCCGCCTCTACGAGGGTGGTCTGAAAAGTTTCCGACCTCAACGTGAAGATAGCAGCACTTGTAAATAAAAGCTAGTGAATTTCGTTGTTCATCTGTTGACAGTTACTCACCGAAGTTTCAGCCATTTTGGACTCGCAGTTGTTATGTAACAGTCGTTTGAGTAAGTTGATGTGAGTGTTTTTGTGAAAATGGACAAAATCGAGTATCGAGCTGTCATTAAATATTTGTTTTTGAAAGGCAATACGCCTACGCAAATCAAAGATGAGTTGGATTCTGTGTATGGGGACTCTGCACCATCATTTACGACAGTGAAATTTTGGGCCGCT
>NW_022639479.1:27768-31466 GCF_010583005.1 Odontomachus brunneus
GAGATGGGAGCATCGCTGGGAGAAGTGTGTAGATTTACAAGGAGACTATGTTGAAAAATAAAAAACAATTTTCAGAAAAAATGACTTGTATCTTTGTTAGGTCGGAAACTTTTCAGACCACCCTCGTATAAACCAAAAAATAATATACTTAAGCAACATCTAATGTAATTGACTGTCGAAGACTGTCTTTAACGGTGCAACTAGGTAGTGAGAGCGAAGCAGTTTTCAGGCGAAATAAATAATGGTTCTTGGTTTTTGTAATGAATTATTAACATGTAACTTATAATTCACTAATTAATCGGCATAAACTTGCATTTATCAAGTAGTAATTTAGGCTATTTAATTGACGGTAAAAATTACTCATCGTTTTTCGATATATTTCTGATTTTACACTTGCCTTTTAATCGACGCGCGAGTTCCTTCGTAAATAAGACGTTCGCTAATTTGCTTTGACTGTAAGATTTTACCGGTCCGTAAGAATTCTCCAGGCAGATGTCATCGAAATAGATGTCACCATCTGCAATTTTTCAATACGCTTTGAATATTATAAGTAAAATAGTTAGCGAAATTTGCAAAATCTAAAATTCTCTCTTAGGTAGTATCAATATCGCTTTTTACACACAATGATGCAATATTGATGAAACATTGACTATTCTGCAGCCGAGCTCGATCGTATTTTTGGCAGCAGCAAGAGTGTCAATAAAAAATGAGCGAGATAATTTGTTTGTAACGTCGTCTCAAATCCATCTTTCGTTTTCTCGTAGGGATAAGCACCCACTCCAGCATTGTTGACGAGTATATGAATGGCAGACTCCTTCGCTATTAAGTCTTTTGCACAGGCTCTCACGTTTCTCAAGTCGCAAAGATCCAAGTGGTAAACCGCGAGCTCACCCACCAAATTTCGATAAACATCCATCGTCATACTGAAAAATTGTCGCGGTCTTAATATTGTTTCTGCATCAATTGATAAACACTTAATCGAAATAAAAATATAATTCGTGCAAGAAGAAAAGACTGGAAAGACAAGGTAATAGATAAACTTTTACGGTTCTATATATGCCAATGTGATTTGGTAAATTTACTTTTTGGGTGGATTATTTTTTATATCCTCCATTGCCTTGTATGCCTTTTCCAGGTTTCTACAGGCTAAAATTACTCTAGCACCTAAATAGAAATTTTAGTTAGATATATTTTATATTTTATATTCAATTTGCATACATATACACGCGAGTGTGACTTCATCTAATATCCCTTTATTAACTCATTAAAGTCCAAAAGTGTTGACTTTTGCAATGTATTTCTTATGTTCAAATGATTTTTCATGCTCCAATCCTACTTGCAATTGTTTCTTTGCTAACCTTACTGACCTAGCCATCGACTTTAATGAGAGTTCAAAAATAACATTAAATTTCTAAGATAAAACAACCAGGTCTAGAGATTAATGAAGAAAACAATCTGCGAGGAGGAAGAGCAGAGACGTGAGATTTAATTCTACGTATGAATTGCTCACAAAGCCATTTACTTTGGATGAAAAACCGCAAAATCAGTCGACAACTTTAATCATCGTTCTTTTCACACGTTAAGTATAGTATTACCTCTTGTATAAAAATCTCGGACCGCCTCCTTGCCGATGCCAGTATTTGCTCCGGTTACAATTACAGTTTTACCTTCAAGACTCACTTTGCTGGTACACATCGCATTATATAGAAACATTTCGAATTGAAGAACTTATCCAAATTTCAACTCGTATAGCTTCTACGAATTCACTTTACTGAATAAGCTATCTAATGATTAGTTCGCGTATATATAAGTTGTTTCTTTGCGAACAAAATATTTAGTAGAACGCAATAATGCACTAGAAGAATACTTAAACCACTTCAACTTTGAGATCATTTCTAAGTCAATGTTTTTACTGAGTTGACCTTGTCTTCCGACAAACAAATCACTAATAAAATCTCAGGAATGTGAATCTTATAATTCTTGTGGAGCAGCTCAAATATTGTGGAGCATTTCAAACATTGAAGGAACCTGATCAAAACTAATTTTTTGTGCATTTAGATTGATTATTATATAATCAATGTATCAGATTTGAGACTTAGGAAATTAGATTTAAAACTTGAAGTTTTAGATTTAAGACTTAAAAAAGCGTGTTGTCCATAGTATCTCATGGATGAACTCTATTGTTATGTAGTAATTATAATTTTATAAATCTAAATTGTTTTTTTGCATAACATTAGTTCACATCAGTCTTATAACTTAGTATGCTTAAATTTCCACAAGTAAAGTAAGTTCGCTTGAATGAGTATGAATATATCAACGAAAATAGATCTGAATATATATATATATATATATATATATATATATTTATTTTAATAAAGTGACTAAAAATAAATGCGCTCGTCTAATAATAACTTAATAAATAGAGTATTGTCTAGATTCTTTCAGTGTTGAGTCCCCAACAAGAATGATAAGATTTACACTCCTGAAATTGAACACCGCGCATGTTAATTACATCTCTTGCCAAGATTAGAATATTTTTAGATTAACCCCTTGACCTACACGCTATCTCCCGATTGCTCGGGCCACAGTCTCGGCCAGGTTCGTCTTGTTTACGTTTGGTCCGAACGAAGTACCACAAGTCAGACTCGTGCTTATTGTTTATGGACCAAATTCCTTACCACGAGTCTCACTTGTAGGCCAAAGGGTTAAAGTATTGTCTTATATCTTTTATTTCCTATCTTCTATTTAATAAACAAAGTTATAAATTGAAACTTAAATTAATAGGTTTAAAAAGACACATGTCATTAAATATAAATAAGAATGCTCTCTATAAATTCTGCTAAGAGAGCATAATTATTATAACTATAGGAGACAAGAATCGATTGCACAAGCCAAGCCAGAAGTGGATGTGTCAAATCTGTTGATAATCTCCTGCCATCTCGCGGCGTGATGCTAGACCTTGAAGCATATATGAGGAGACATATATGGATGAGGAAGTCAATACGAGGAAATGTAATGTTCTGAAGTGCGCATTCCGCTTGCAATATTCGATATTACCGGAAGATCGTTGACACTCAAATAATTCGCAAGCCGCGAACTCCCGGTGCCGCGAGGCCTCGCTTTATTTCGCACGCTAATTGAAAACGTTCGTACTTCAAAGCGTTCTTCCGCGTGTGAATGCCGGTGCAACATTAATTTGTCGACGACGCGTGCAGAGCAGTTTTCCGTCGGGCGGATCGCGCCGATGCTCCTAATGCGAGGGAAAACACGCGCTTGACAGGACACACCGAGGTCCGCGCCATCAGCTGCAAATTGCTTCTGAATCGCAGATCACAATAGCGCCCTTCTAACTTTAACGAGGATTATCACGACATTCGCTCGCCTTTCGGCCTATTGTCATATTCGTTCTTCCTCTTTCACTCTATCTCTCGCTTCGTCTCTCTTTCTCTCCCCCCTCTCTCTCTCTCTCTCTCACACACACACACCCACACACACACATAGCTTCTGCCGCTTCCCGCTGCCACGTTGATTCTTTTCTTTTTTTTTTCCAAATGCATCAGTTTGAATTTCTGTTCTGCATTAATACACAACGCGCCCTTCTCCCCCCCCCCCCCCCCCCCCCCCCCCCCCCCCCCCCCCCCCCCCCCCCCCCCCCCCCCCCCCCCCCCCCCCCCCCCCCCCCCCCCCCCCCCCCCCCC
>NW_022639479.1:31571-35574 GCF_010583005.1 Odontomachus brunneus
CCCCCGTCCCACGCCACGTCTGTCGCCCTCCACCAAACAGAGATTTAATACCGCTCGCACGAATAGGAGGTATGGCTCGTGCTCATATAATGCGCCGACTTAATCTCCGAATAACGTGGCCGAATTTTTTATCGCGCCCGCCACGTCGCGCCGCGCCGGTCCCGCAATGTACGGCGAGAACGTACACGGATAATCATAAAGCACTTTTTGCACGCGGGCGCTTGAGAGAGTACAGCGTTTTCGGGATTACTGACTATAAATATATCGTGCGCGCGAGAGAATTACGTAACCCGGCTCGCGAACTTTCAAAGGAAGGAAATATGAATTTTAGTCTCGAACACGGTGATACGCGCCGCGCGAGCGCCTCGAATTGCCATTACGGGACGATCTCGATGTGTCCTGCGAGTAGGAACGACCGATGCGTCGCTTATAGCTCCGGGATTGTGTGCAGAGAAGAATGTATATCGGGTAGCATACGGAATATTTCCCCTTTTTTGTACAAATCCATTTATTTATAAAGATGAAGCTCTCTCTCTGTTCGACTGTTTGACTAATAACCATCACAGTTCGTACGGCAAGATTAATCAACAAATCTCCAAATGCGCGGATATCAAATTTCTTTATATTTTTTTCTTGAAGATTAAAAAGGACGAAAATATCTGGGTGATAAGGTAAACGCCCTAGTGATTGAACGTGTACCGATAATTGAATTACTAATAATATACTTGTGTTTATTAAGATGCTTATCAATCAATGAAACAAAATCACAAAGTAACTAAATATTTCTTTTCATTTATTATATTGTTTTGTATATTGAAAAGCATTTCAACAAAGAAAAATATAAAATCAATATGTCAATCATTGGGATATGTATGTTCGACTACTGGGACGTTTACCTTATGAACTCTATTAGTCCAATTATGGCAGTCAGAAATTGGTTGAAGTGATAAGTACCACGGATATACTTAGGTTGAAGCAAAATACCGTCACTCTATAGTAACTATATAGTTGCAGCAGCCACATAATTAATTTCTCATATTTGTTTTTTTTTTATTATTCATCTAATTGGCATAACCAACTTTTTGAACCGATCATATTGCTTTTTTCCTTTGTATATATATCCAAGCAGCATAAATATCACCTCCCCTCACTTAGAGTCGATCTGTCTGAGCGATATCGGAGCTAACGCGACACGTTCGTCCCCAATGAGCCTCTTGATAGCGATAGAACCAGATCCAGATAAAACGCGTGTGCTGTGCGCCACCGCAGAGCGTCACATTTCTCACTCCTCCGTGTCTCATAGAGAAAACAATTTAAACGATTATTTACCGCTGATCTCCGAACAAATATCTATTCTATTCTGCTCTACGTTCTTTCATTATTCGTCCTTCTTCGCCCATTGAATATTCCTACCGTAACTCTTTCTTCCTTTCGACAGTCGGACAGCCGCGAGTGCGAGCGCACCCTGTTTCTTTCGCGACCGTGCTTCATCCCCCCCCCTCTCCCCTCCGCCGACCTATCCAACTCGTTCTTATTTTCCATATTGCCAGACACGACGCATTTTCCAACGCGGCAAGGCGACGGGCGGCCCTGGTCGGCTGCTTTATTTCGCCGCTCTTACGTTTCGCCGCGGCATTATTGCGCGACCGGGTAATGCGCGTATTCTGAAAGCGGCGGGGAAAGGGTTGCGAACCGGAAACACGAGTTTCCTACCTTCAGTGCCGCCGTCGTTCCCGCGGCGCCTCCAGTGCCAAAGTAGCGATTTACATTCAATCCCGGCGAGTTAAGCGACCGATTTCTGCCGGTTTCCATTTTGCGCGACGTCGCAATTTTCTCGCGAGCGTTTGCACGTCGCTCGCGAGAAAATATCTCGCGAGTGTGCAGCACCTTAAGCGCATAACGGCCGATGTAAAACGTGTAACGTTCGCTCGCTCGCTAAGAGGTGTGGCAAGATTTTTCTGGAAATCACTTTCCCGAATTCGCGCCCTCCGCCCGCGAGTCGATATCAGCGAGATGTTTAACAGAGTGCATTTAACTCGTCAACGTTCCTGCACGGTATAGGATAGGGCAATTCGTCAGGTGGCTGGGAAGTAAATCACAATAATAAAAAACCGTAAATCCTCTCGACATTCCTCCCTGAGAAACATCCTAAAAATCCTCCCCTTCAAAACGAACCCCTATCCCCTCGAAGTGACGTCAGCGTACTGACCGAATTAAAGCATTTATAAGCGACATGAACGAACGAAGGTACCGTAACGAAAAGAGAGAAAGGAGAAAGAGCCGATTAGCGCGGCCACGAATCAGGCTGCTCGAGGGTGTTGAAACGGGAGAGGCGAGAGAGAATGCCGAATATCCGGGGGTAAGATGGAAGAATGGGAAAGCAGCCGTCATATTTCTCACCGGGCGAACAATGGACGTTCTTAAACGATCGCCGTTTTGGGCGCATGAATACACACACACACACATATATATATATATATATATATATATATATATATATATATATATATATATATATATTCAAAAAATAAATAAAAGAAACGATTAGTGCAGTGATTATTTAGTAGTAATTTTGCAATAGCGGACATTCGTGTACGAATGTTCGCGATAAACTTACCGGGATACACCCAGTCGCCGAGCGGTAACTTAGCTCGTATCTCGACACGCCCGAACAAAAACTCAAATTTGCTCTTCGTATTTAAGCGTCCAGAGACCACAGGCGGCAAGATGTACGCACCGGCAGCTTGGCGCTGACACTCGTCCGTATCAACCTGGCCTGTGCAACTAAAAAAAATAAATATGTGTGTAGGTGTGTGTGTGTGTGTGTGTGTGTGATTATTATATACGTTCTGACTTGTGGATCTAGGAGTATACAGGCTGAAGCGTTTAAATTTCGAATTATTCATAAATTACTCGTATTGTACAGAACATTTCAAACAAAAAAAAATGTGGTTTTAAGGGGAACGTGATCTGTCTTCAGTAGTTTCTGTCGTATAAAAATATTGGAGTAATATCTTTGAAAAGCGAATGCTTCAAGAGATATTTGAAATACAAAAAAATGTTGGAACAAAATGTGAAATATCTCAGGCCTTGGATAATTTCATAAGAGAAATCACGAAATTATATAATTTTTATTTGTAACATTTTTTCATACGAGTAATTTATCGTGAATCAAATTATAAACCATTATACTCTCTTAACTTTGCATTGGTAAATCTAAGCAGTCTTACCGCTCCAGGACCACTCTTCCTTGCGTCACAAAGTTCTTGCCGAATTTGTCGTTAGTTAGGATCGGCTTGATGCGTAACTGTCCATCGCTCACGTCTGTTACATCCTCAGTCATATAGAAGGCAAACTCGTAATTCTATAAATGAAAAAAAAAAAGAATAAAAGAAAACAATGATATAATATGTGATCGTTAATGATACCACGTAATTATTAATTGTCTCCTGACGAAACAATCGCACATACCGGCGGGCCAGCGAAACGTCGATCAAAATTCCAATTTGTGCTGTCAAGATTGTCAAAGTTATCCTCGAACAAGAGCTCACGCGGACAAGCTTGCTGTCGTACGCCATCTTTGGAGAAAAACCACGTAGCCGATTTTGTCGTGCAATTATGCTGAATCCTGTCGGTGACGTGCAGCGTGCCGTCGGAATTGTAAAAATCTAGAAAACGCGGCAGATTTTCTTCGAGAACTTTCTTAACTTTTACAAATTAACGCTAGGATCGACGTAATAATCAGTTCACTAATTTACGTTCCTCAGACGATACTCACCGATAACTCGGTGTGACTGATCAATCAAGTTGTAACCAAGTCCCTGATACACAACGTGGACCCAATAATAAATGATGTCGTCCCTCTTCAACATGGTGTTTCGGTCCTGGTAGGTCCATCGTCCGTTACGAATCTTGAGGATGTCCTTAGCGATATGTCCAGCTTCCAGACCGTCAAAGTCCTCGTTGAACTTTACGTGGAAGGCCACCAGTGTGATTCCTTGCT
>NW_022639479.1:35584-59884 GCF_010583005.1 Odontomachus brunneus
ATCTCCGCGACCCTCCTCGAGTCGAAATTTAAAATCTGTTGTAAAAGGCTGGAGAGTACTGTCATCTTTGTCATGCTACTGCCATGCTACTCGACATATCGACATAACGGTGTTAGACGAATAGAAATTTATGTTTCGTTTTGTCTGTTTTTGTCACGTTGTTTTCTTTCCGTCATTTTTCTTGGATTCCTATAATATTTTGTTTACAACACATACAACATAACTCTCGGTTACAAAAAAATGTGTGCGACGCGTGAGAATGTTAGAATCATTGGCAAGAAATGTAAACACACGCATCCTCTCCTATTGTCAACCGTCGCTTATCAATGAGCGGCGAGCGATAGACAATCAAAACATCCGGGACCTTTAAGCAATTCAAATCGACGTTTATGGGTCTCACGGATTTTTCTGATTCCATTTAGTTCCGGGCCGGCAAGCGACACGCATATCACGTACTACATATGTTGGTAGGTTATTTATTATCAGACGATCAAATTATTTCGTCTTTTGAGATACTTTTAATTAGTCTTTTATCGGCATCGCGTTACATAACACGTATCTTCGATCGAATCGTGTCTACGCAAGTGTTAGTGTCAGTGTCAGTGCCACGACGAAACAGTCGGGATGTTGGGTAGAGAAACCAGAACGTGGAGAACATGGAAAATGCAGGACGCCGAGACAAGATTCGTCATATATTTTCGAGGTATGCCAAATCATTTATTATATAGGAGGTTTCCGTTTTTAGCGCGTTCGAGGAACTTGCTGAGAATAAAGAAATACCCAAGTCAATATTTAGGCTGGCATTCATAGTTTGTCATCATTCGACATATAATTATAGCTTCATTAATTTTTATAGTTAATATTCAATCTATATCTATATTTATTACATTATTTCATAAAAGAAATATTGATCCGAATATTAATTGAACAGCTGAGTGACGTTCTGTGAATATAAATCTATAATTATTTCCTCAATCAAAGATCGGAAATAATTTAAAGCTCTATGAATACCGGCCTTAGAATATAATATAAATGTCGCAAGTGTTGATTTTCACGTCTAATAATACTTCTTTAGCCATGAATCCGATCTCGACCAACACTTCTTTTGCTTTTGTATGGCGCTTTGTTATTGTACCTAAGTTAAAGTTAAATCGCTACTGACAAACAGCATTATTAGACACATAACTGTTATTTTTGGTTCTACAGCTTTATATCGGCTCTCTTAGGAGCTACAAATCTCATCGAAACTTTCATAAAAAGAGAAAAGAAAGAGAAGAAAAAGAAAAAAGAGCGAGTAGTTTTTATGCATCGAATACACTTGCGTGTAGACAATTTTGCGACATTTCCTTCGCGAAGGGAGAAACATTGGGGAAGTTAGGTAACCTAAAGGTGGGTACTAAAAACTGTCTACTATTAAGCCATCTATCTAAGGTGGGTGTTGAGATGGAATAGCTTGTGATTCATATTTTGATCTTGCGTTTTTGATTGAAAAATCGCTGAATAACCTATATAATTGGTTTCTGTATTCGATGCATCCGGACGCTTAATTTTTCCAATATTTTTTCTGCGAAGAAAATAGACGACTTTGATCGCGTCGTACGTTTCTAGATTTTATCATTCATTTGTTCGAAAATATCGAATATTGGATTTCGAATCTACATCGTCGAATCGCAACTGTTCCAAGTAACCCGCAACCTATGAATGAAATTCTGTTAAAATATATTAAAATAAATATTAAATAATTAAAAAATAAATAAAGTAATTTCAACTAAATAAAAAGTTCAAACATTAAGGACGTTTTGCCCATACACACACACACACACACACACACATATATATATATATATATATATATATATATATATATATGTATGTATATAATTAAAAAATAACATCTCAATTTTTGTGTAAATATATTTTAAATATTCAAAATAGTATGTACAAATTTTTCATCATGATTCCGAGATAAAAATTTAAAATTTAGAAATAATATTAAATGAAGTGAATAAACTATGAAAATGTAATGTTAAAAAATAAAAATATAATATTATTTAACTGTATCGTGTGTCGTATAATATTATTGTGTGTAAGTAATATTATATTTTTATTCTTTAACATTACATTTTCATAGTTTATTCACTTCATTTAATATTATTTCTAAATTTTAAATTTTTATCTCGGAATCACGATGAAAAATTTGTACTATTTTGAATATTTAAAATATATTTACACAAAAATTGAGATGTTATTATTTTTTAATTATCTTCTCCCTTGCTGAGTCAATATTATATATTTCCATAACAACCCAGTTTAAAATACAGTGGCAGGATGACATCAAATGATGTATTGATGGTATATTATTGATGTTAGAAATTATTGATGTTATTAATTCGTTATTAAAACATCATTTGATTTGACATTATCATGTTTAATTATACTTCAAAATAGAATAACTTTTTATTTAGACTCTGAATCGATTTCAAATTGTTTAGGATCATTTTTAAATGTAATATTATGATTAATCTATAAATTTTTCAAAGTCTTCATCATATATATTTTTCGACATATGAACAATACATCCTTATTAAATAATTTCTCAATGAGTACTTCTTCGGACTTCTTCGACATGAAAAAAATAGCAGTTAACAAAGCATGTTATCTGCAGCATCAAAGTAAGTCAATAGCTTATTCAAACATCTCGAAATTCTTCATTAATTCTTCAAGTTTGACAGAATTTGCAGGATTAATGTAGAATCAAAATTTCGACTTGGGTAAGCGGTCTCGGCAGATTCTTCGTTAGGTTTCCATATGGAAAAAATGGCAATAAATTACGATTTGTAGCATCAAAGAAATACAATAATTCTGCATATAAACACTATAATTTCGAGATTCTTCGCTGACCTACGAATTCGACGATATTCACAGGCTTAATATAGAACCTAAATGTCGTCTTGGATCACACGACCACGTACGGGATTTAAGGGTCCACGACCCCGACGCGCAAAGCGGGTGTCCGAAGGGCCATGGGATTATCAAGCAATGTAAAAGGGGGTTAACCCGTCAATGGAGTCTAATGGCCAAATTTCTACAGTGGAAAGCCGACCGTTTAGGCGACTCTCTTTCTCTCTCTCTTTCTCATTGTCGTGCCTGTCGGAGCAAATTTAGCGTGAAAATGCACGAGGAGCCACACGCCTGCCGTGGACTCTCTTTGTACGTTTTGTGATCGCGAAAATGCGATTTGTCTGGCATTCCTCGACCACAAAAAGCGGTGCATCGAACACTTCACGGCTTACGCGGATTTTGTTAATGGCCCCTTTGTGATGGGTGAAAAGTGACGCGCACGCTTCTACCGCGCGTCAACCTGTCCGAAATTTTCCGATGAAATCTCAACCCTTCCGAAGGGAATCTCTTAATCCTGAACTTGGCGGAAAGTAAAAGAGGGACACAGAGAGGGGAAGAGAGAGCAAACTTAAAATTACATTTCAACGTTCCGATAATCCGCCATTGCATTTGTACAATTGACGCAATTAAAAATTATAGATCGGTTCGGAGAATTTATCGAAGCTGTTCAAAAAAGGCTTCTTATTATTTTGCAGTAATCGTGTCAAGTAATTTTTGGAGAAATTTTAAGATCGTTTATATAGAATTTAAATTAGAATAAAATTGTGCTCAAGTGAAAGAAGAAGCTCAAAGATAGCGAGTACGAGTTAACATTAATTTCTTTAATGCTACAATTTCTAATTCTCTTTAATTAATAGTAAAAGTAATTCTTTTTCTTATCTGAATAACTGTATTTTTTAAATGATACATCAATACAAGCAATGTAAAATTTTTCTCGTTGAAACTTCGTTCTCTCGTTATTCGTTGAATTATTTTCTTCGACATTTTTGAGATTCTGGTCCGCGCCTCGTGTGCACTCGGGACACTCGTATAATCGTGAGAAATTGTGGGATCGCTGCCGTATATTTTTTTCCGACACACCGATCTCTGACCTCTTCGCACGCATTTGCCATTGTAATCGGGAAAAATTCTCGATTTTGAAAGCCGCGTCGCGTCGCTTGCGACCGATAAAAAGTGACGTCGATAAATACAATGTAGAGATTATTTAAACGAACGAGCTCCGTCTGTATCGGATTTTCGAAGCGAGCGTCGCCCGTGTTTTCGATTGCGCGTTTTCAACATTTTCGCCGGCGAATTTCCCTGCGTTTTCTGCCGGCAGCCTGCCGACCCGCGAATGCGCAAAAATCGGTCAATATTTCATGATCGGCGCGGTATACCTCGGTACCCGCTGTCATCGATATTTAAACGTAGTCCGCCCACTCTTTTGAATGGCAAATATTTACGTCGATTCCAGCAAGTTTCCGGATTATGCCAATCTTAAAAGCGGCACTTGAAATCCATGAACGAGCCGAGAATACCTTTTGACTCACTCGGCGTCGAATTCAAGCGTCATGGTAACATTCTCCAGCTTATCTAGAAATCAATCGTGCTTTAGAAAATTTATTCTTACACTGAGATAAAAAAGTAATCGATTCAACTAAAATTATAGTTATTTTTGGTTCCAAACATACTTTTTCGTTGTACTAGCACGAAAACGGTAGTGGTGACATAAAGTTATTATCACTAGCATTATAGCAATATTTAATAGAAAAGTGATTTTCTTCCATAATTTATAGCAAATACTTCTCTATGTGATTATAGTTACAAATATCAAACATTTCTTTTTCATCGTAAAGATCGTAAAGAAGTAATGTTATCATCTCACCAGCAAAGAACTTTTGCGAGCAAACCGCGCTCAATTCCGTAGAACATTGCAGGTCAGAATTTTAACAAAATGATAACATTTCATTTTTGGAGAATACAGGAAAAGCAACATCTAGTCGAATTTTCTCCGGATATTGCCACTTCAAACCGGCCAACTATCCAGTTTCCCGTGTTTTATTTGTCATTATTTATCCTTGCGTTTTTATTTGTGCTTTTATTTTATAACGTAGATAGAATTGCGCACCTCTGTTCTCGAAAAATGGCAATTTCAGACCGACGTCGAACGGAGCGCTGGAGTGCGACACGTGTGTGCCATTGACATACATACGTAATTTCATTAGAAGTCGCGTTGAATCGGCGATGCGAGAGCGCTCTATTTCCTGTTTGTTTCCTGGCAATCCGGGGGAATGATTAAACATTTCGTGTCGGTCCGGCGCGGTAACGTTACGGAACACACGAGAACGCGCCCGCGGCCCCCGTTCCCGCGCCGCCATCCGTTTTATATTCTGCGATAATTGACAATAGCGACGCGGTAAAAACGCGCCGGTAATAAACTCTAATCAAAGTCGGTTCGTGCGAATTTCACGCCGCGAGGAGCATTCAATCCCGCGAGCCGCGCGCGGTCGCGCTAATTACGGCCGGCGAAATTGCGCGCGGCAACAACGAACACACAAAGCCTCGTGTTCCGCCTGGATACGAATGATAACGTTATAGTAATCGCGGCACGCGCAAACAACACGTCGACATATTCAGGCTACCTCGGTCGAGTTACGTTCGTAATGACGAAACGGATTCGCGTTACCGCCGATGCGATGTATCGCGTCGGCGTCGTGCGATCACGATTTGCAAATTGCTCGACGTAATACGCGAGAAGTATACACGTCACACGTTG
Organism: Odontomachus brunneus; assembly: GCF_010583005.1. Taxonomy (NCBI): domain Eukaryota; kingdom Metazoa; phylum Arthropoda; class Insecta; order Hymenoptera; family Formicidae; genus Odontomachus; species Odontomachus brunneus. The sequence continues at coordinate 41,241 of NW_022639479.1, forward strand.
ATACGCTGTGTTATGTATTCAGTTCTCCTCTCGTCCGGATTTAAGAGTATTTTATATGAAAAGGGGATAAAAACGCGTGTTCACGTTTAACTTATGCATTGGGAAATAATATTAGACCATTAATGTATCTTATCCTCTCTAATGCCTGCTCCGGCATTTCTATTATTAAGTAATTATACTTTGCTATTGTGTCTCTTAATAATGTAATTAATATATAATTAATATATAATTAATAATTAATAGCACGTTTTAATACACGCATGTATTAATGCGCCTGTAATGGCGAGGTTTGCTGTCGTGTTTTGATACATTAAATCAAACCAAATGAAAAAAGTCCTTTACCATTTTGCAAATAATCACATAGGTTTTTAGATGTTAATTAAAGAAGAATAATGCATGATTGTCTGCGATAAATGCATCAATTTTCCTTAACCTTATAGTCGTTGCGCTTTTCAAATACGAGTCGACGCATAAGATCTTGAAAGACTCTAATATAAAAAATTATTTTATATCTCTTATGTTGAGAACTTAACGGGATGCTGGAGTCGATGACAAATTTGAATAATGTCGATAATGTAGAGACGATCATCACTAACATAATCACGCTATCCTTTTCGTATTTCGTATACATATAGAATTTACATGAATGTGTGTTGCTTTGTTTTACTATATTAAACGGAAAACCTAACCATATATGTGCAGAAATCTTTCTGCAAACTTTTTCGATATTCTTAAGCTTCCAAATACGGATGCGAAGGTAGAGCAATGTTCTTCAAAATTTTTTTGCTTGGAGCATCCACAATTTCGGTATGTACAAGCTGCGGAACTTTTGGATTAGGCAAATATTACACTAACTGACAACTTGAGATTTTACATTAAAAATTTTTTGTTCGTTTTTGAAACATATTAAGCAATGCTCTTATTTATTTTTGCACGTACTTTCATTGGATAAAAGCATTTGTAATTCTGTCTAACCAATATGACGTAAACTTTGCAGAAAAATGGCAGTGTTCTGTCGGTAAAGTTTTAGCTTCAGCATCCCCTTAAGGGGATGCCGGACATGAAAACTTTACCGACATAACATTGACTTTTTTGCAAAGTTTACGTCTTGTTGCTTGCACAGAATTACAAACGCTTTTACACAACAAAAGTGCATGCAAAAATAAATTGGAGCATTGCTCAGTATGTGACGAAAACGAAAAAAATGTTTAAATTTAAATTTTGAGCTGTCAGTTAGTGCAATATTTGTTTAATACAAACATTCTGCAAGTTGTACATACAGAAACTGGATGCTCCAATCAAGAAAATTTCAAAGATCACACTTTCAGAATTTAGTTTCGATGCCAAAAAGATACGAAAAGTTTGCAGGAAAGTTTATAATTACATGCAGTTAAGTTTTCCGACAACTATAATAAAGTAGAGCGAATAAATTAAATAATAATCGAATAAAGAAGTAATAATACTCGAATATTAAATGGTAGTGATAATAATATTTGTTCGACAATCGTGTGATAATATCCGCGAGTGGATAATAACGAAATAATGATGATCGAATAATCAGTAATAATAATACCTGAGCAACGGCTTTAACAAAAACCCTAGGCTCCACAAAGGCTAGGTAAACGTACCGTCGTAACGGCCCGCTCGTGCCGCTGACTAAGCGGTGCTCGGGAGGGGAGGAGCCGGGTCATATAAACACGCATGTGCGAGCACGTGCTCGAGCGTCATGCCATACACTCTCGTGTATCAATGTATGCTCTATATATACTATTATACTATATATATATATATATATATACTATTTCATTAATATACTTTATAACTACACTTGCGCCTACAATACTCTTCTCTAAAAACTCTTTCTTTGATGCACCCAGTACACAAACGGTTTGAAGAATTCATTAGAAAAGTAGCAAGAGCCTATTTTGGAGAGAATATCGGCAACGTTGCGTTTACATTTACGTAACGTCTATGTGTAAGAAAATTGAAATGACATCGTAGCACACACACTTGCATAATATCTGTGAAATGAGGATAGCGGTATCATATTAGCGCCTATTTGATGATCGTCTTTATTCCATAAGTATGTATGTGTACATAAATTCGATATCGTCGGTAAATTATGATAACGTTTTCTACTTTTTGATGATCGCTCTACGTTATCGACGTTTATCAAGTTCGTTGCTCGCTCTGGCATTCCCTTAAATATTTTCTTTGTTTAATTAGGTTTTTAGGTTCATGTAAAATATAAGAAAAAACTATTTTGGATATAATATTCTTTTGAAGACCCCATGCGACGACTGTAGGTTTAGTTAATTAATAACTAAACATCTACGTGGTCGTTTGCAAAATGGTGGAAATTTTTTGTTCAGTTTCACTTAATGTACAAACACACAACGCAAAACGTACTCACCGTCCCATCGCGTGCACTGCACAATCATTCATCGATCTTTTTTTAAGTGATAACTCAACATTTTAATTTTATTTTGGTTGTTTGTGTCGTAGAGGAATTTTTTGTTCAGTTTTATGAGTACACCATTACTTCATAACGAACTGTCGGGTAGCCTGTATATAGGAAAATACTATCATTATCAACATCTATATTAATAATGCTAACAGTAGCAATATCTTCTGCTAATAGTTACTGTGTATCCTCCGCAATAATTAAAAATATAAATTAAGGAAGAAGTAGGTGATCGCCGACTAATTATATCGACGGCACGACGACGCGCCAACGACATATCCAATTCGGAATTTCGTTAAAGTCGTCGAATTTCGTCGCGCGGAGCAATAGACATGTTAACCACGTTCGTACTGGATGTCGTAGAATTACTTTAGTCGTTTCATCTGCGAATCCTTTGGCCAAGTGATACAGATGTTACGTGGATGTAATTCGCTTCTTTTTATTTTATTAAAATTTTTTAATTTTCAAAATTTAATGAAATATCTGCATAATTAATATTCAGAGAAAGTGAAATTTAGTAAGTGAAGTCCATTTGAAATGTGGATTCAAGTACGACTAAAATCAACTGAGAGATTTTTTTCCCTTCTTCTACAAGTATCACAATGGCTCAAAATCTTTTTAATTGTTTGTATTTTTTAATTACTTCTTTATTAATTATAACACGTGATGTAGAAAAAAAAATATGTCAAATTGATTAATTTAATCAACAATCTGAACGATTGAAATTCAGAGAAAGTGAAATTCGCACAAAGTAAAGTCCACTCGTAATGAGTTCAGGTATGACTGAAATCGATAAAGGCTTCTTTCTCTGCTTCTGCAACTATCACAATGGCAAATCTTTTGAAGGAAAAGTTCATTACTTGACAAATCATGTGATGTAAAAATAAAATACGTTAATTCGGGGACACCCTGTACACCATCGGTACGCTGTGTATATATAGTATACGACAATTTCTACTAGGTCCTCCATTATTCCGGAATCCAATGGTAATTCGAGTCTATGGGGACTGCTCGGCTGTAATTATAAACGGTGCTCGGCGAAGAGAGAGGTCGAATTCGAATACGTTTGTCTAGGCCTAAAGAGCTAAACACGTTACGACATCGATTGCGAATCGAACAGTATTGTAAGAATTTGTTCTGCGTGTGTACATTTGCATGTGCGCGCAGTTGCGACAGACGGATATAACGTGCGAGTTGTATCATACGCTCGTGTCATATTAAAATATAATATCGATTAATGAAGTTACTTAAACAGTAATATTGATTCATTCGAATAAATCATCATAACGGTGGACGGAATTACGTACACAAAATTATGTGTGGCTACATATTCGTTAATCGTTGATCGTCGGACGCTACTTAATCATTAATCAGCGAATACAAATTCACTCGTCCCATAGCGTTAATCATATTTGTTAATCGGATTTCATCGCAATTACATGCCATTTTACATTAATTTGCCGGACGAGCAGCAATAATTCACTTAAGAAGGCCTAATTCGCATAAGAAGTTTTTTGATCGGTTAAATACGACGTTGTATCGCGGTCATGTTCGCGAATTACCACGTATTTGTTATATTATTCGTAAACTTTTCGCTTTAACTTCACAAACATACGTTTTTAACGTACCGTAACTATATAAAATTACTTGTCTCGCGCGAAAGTATTTTCCGTGTCTGCGATATATTTAAAAGATAACAAAAATTTCGGTCCTCTGTTGTAACTTACCTTTAATATTTTTAAAAATGTTTATATTCAAAAGGAATCTCTTTCATTTTTATTATACGCTACAATAATTTTTATACGTAATTTTTATATGTAATACGCTACATGTAATTATATTTATTAATATGTATAATAATAATTTACATAATATATATAATAATAATTTATATATCTTACTTATAATTATATATAAAATTTTATATAGTTTCACTGAAAAGAATACGCTCCGAATGTAACAAATAAGTCAAAAATAGTAAAAAAATACATTAAGTATTATAAAAAAACCTATGATTTAGTAAAAATATAAAAATACAAAAATAGATTGAGCAAAAATGTATTAAAAAAATATTTTGGAAAATTTTATTAAAAAGAAATATGAAATCCTTATATAAAAATTTTCAAAAAATATATATTAAAATTATCATTCCAAGACAAACAATAGCGGCATACTTTGTCATATTTCGTAATCGTTATTCGGTTGACGTCATCGTAATGAAAATACGGCGATCCTATTCCTGACTTATATCTGGTAAACTTTGTTTCACATGTAATGTATTTTCTATAATCTCATACGCTTATTCATTATGCCAAATTTCTTTAAATAAAATAAAGTAAACGTATAAACATTCAACGTGCCCGCGTCGCATGACATTTTATAATAATTTTATTATTTTATAACATTTATACACAATTGAAAAAATTATTATCTAAATGGAAAACGGCTCTCTCTCTCTCTCTCTCTCTCTCTCTCTCTCTCATATACAACTTTTATAATTTATTATACTATATTTCTATTATAATATTTTCCCTCTTACAAGAAATTATTGTATAGTATAACATTCAAAGAAACTAAAATGCTCTTTAATGAATATAAATAAGTAACATATTTTACGTTAAATATATTTTGGAACATAGAATCAGAATGCTTCTTTATAGTACATGGAAAACCGGAACGGAAAAAAGGTATGTTTGAAAGAATAACCGATTAGGACAGTTATCTATTAATGCGACCCAGGTACGTCAAGCGTGTATGAGATTATAGAAAATATATCATACATGTGAAACAAAGTTTACCAGAAATAAATCAGAAATAGGATCACCGTATTTTCATTACGTCAACCGAATAACGATTACGAAGTACAACAAAGTATGTTTGCCTTAGAACGATAATTTTAATATTTATTTTTTGAAAATTATTATATAGTGTAATATCAAATACTCGACAATTTATATGGATTCCATATTTTTTTTTAATAAAATTTTTCTAAATATTTTTTTGAAGATACATTTTTACACAATTTTTCTAGATCATATAAACTTAAATTGTCACAAAGTGACAAGGAAATGATTCGGGGAAAAGGAATGGGATGTCCAAATTTCATATAGTCTACATTTTCCGCAAAGACTTGAAAAGCAACTACGCAAAATTTAGTCTAGATTGGTCAAAGAATTTAAGAGTTAACAGCATGTAGGCAGAGAAGCATACAGACATTCTATTTTACATTCTATTTTATACATATATATTATATTATACTTTCACTTACGCTTTCTTCTCGACGTCGCTTCGCCACGCGAATTTCGTAGGACCTTTACAAAATCGCAATTATTATTAACGTCGTTAGTGAGCCGAAAGTGAGAAACCTCTGAAGAGGGCGAGGAAGCTCTAGGAAGGGCGAGAGGATAGCGGACGAAAATTTCAGGGGCGCCCGCTCGGGCGCGCGTTAAACGATACGCTCTCACCCTTTGGCCCTTTGTGCTCGGTGACAAAATTTAACGCCCTCCTCGTAGGCGCGCCATTAAATCCGCTAGGATGAGGAGGAGGAGGAGGAGAGAAAGAGGGACGGGGTGGTGGCGCACAGGGGCGATGGAGGTTAAAACCGACTCCTCTCCCCCGTCGACCTTGTCGCGACGAAAGCCGCCAATTTACACGTGCGGCGGGGGCGAGCTCTCGAGGACGCGAGAAATCTTGCGGGACATAATGGAAAATGTAAGAGAGAAGGCGAGTGTATGCCTGCCGCGCTGGGCCCGGCGGGGATGGGAACGCGTAGCACTCACCCTCTCACGCGTGGCGCTAGGGGCGGTTTGATCCCTCGGAAAATATTCCCGTTGGAAATTATCGTCGCCGCCGCCGCCTCTTAACAAGGCGGTCGCGCGTATGTGCTGAGAAAACACAGACCTGTGAACGTCGCGGGGGTGGTAATGAAGATAATTTCTGAGCGAGGGCATCTCGTCGCCGCACGTTGTGTGTTTTATCGAGCCGGTAAGTCGCTCGCGCGAACAACGCCGTACGAAGCTTTAACATCACTTAATCCGTGAAATGTGAAAATTTCGTCGCTAACGTTTAACGTGCGTCCTCTCCCCGCGAGTCTCGTGGCAATTCCGACGAATGACGGAATTTAAGAAGGTGCCATGACATGTGGTCGTAGGAAAAAGAAACAAAGAATTCATATTGTGTCTCTGCGTTATGATAGAATTCATTATCTGCCATTCGCAAGTTCTTTGGTACTTGCAGTCGCGACGACAATTGGTAATATCCGACCTAATCCGCGTGATTCGAAAGTTCGTGGTGCGCGTGTGCGAAGAGCAATCTATAGGTTACAAGTTACACAGCACATATACGCGCGCGGTAAATACGATAATCGCAATTTACCGACGGAAATAACTACAAACCTGGCCACGCGCAGGACATAGCTACACGCCAGTATTTCAATTACAAAACAATTCTTCGTAGTATGCGCGCGTACAACGAATTATTCCCCATCGCGTTTCGTCATCCGTGGTTTAACAATAAAAAAAAAACGCTGGAAAACAAGAAAAATAAATCAATAAAATTCAAATCGATCGTACGTAGTGCATTTATGTCGCACGGTTGTCGCGTTCTCACTCCCATCTGCGATAAATCGGAAGATAACGTTTACAGTTCTGATGATTCTCTCTCTCTCTCTCTCTCTCTCTCTCTCTCTCTCACGATCGCTCGCTTGCTTGCTCTTTTGAAAAAAAATCGGTCTTCGTGCGGGACGCGGGGATCCGTCTGGCACGTGTAATTCGCGCGTTTTTCCGGATCGGTCGTGGCGCAATATCGCGGACGAGAGGAGATTTATCGGATCCGCCGCCGCATTAGACAGGCGGGGAAGGTGGAGGTGGGAAGGGGGAAGGGGTTAGCGGCCGTCCAGGATATCGATGACAAATAAACGCGCAAAATCTCCCGTTTCAAAGCTTTGGTCGCTGCTATCGGGTTTGACTAGCGCGCGGGGATACGCATTTGACCGCCAGTGAACTCGCGAAGGCGAATTAGGCGAGTCGCAAGAAACGCGAGCCTTACGCGACGGTAGATCCGTAAAAGCAAGGCGCGTAACTTTTTGTATTTATGTGCATCGGATAATGGAGACGTAGAGAGAATCGGGACGGTCCCTCGACGCTTACCATCCCGGCCGGGGATATTGCCGGAACCATAAAGCAAATGTTGGCGATTGATCGGTTTATCACGCGTATATTTCTGCCTGTCAGACAGATCTAACCCTCTCTGAAGGCGGTAACGTCGTTTCTTCTTACATGCTCGTAACTGCACGTCTTTGAGAAAAAGAAATGAAATTTCGCGATAGCACAGATTAATTTATCGCTTTCATTAGGTTAAATGTTGAATCGACTCCATAAAAATAGCAGAACAAAAATTTAATATATTAAGTGATCCTATAAAAATCTTTAGCCTTTGCAGGATTAAAATGTTATTACGAATTTAAAGTCCTTTTCTTCGCAGGTCTTATTAATATAAAATTTTGAAAACTTGAGGATTTGAAAATGTGCGGGATTTAGCCTCCAAATGTTATCCTGCTTTATTAAAAAAAATATATTTACAGAAGAAAAGGAATGCGTTAAATTGATTCGACGTGGATGCTTAATGAATGCATTATGAATTAATAGCACCCATAGTGCATTTAGAAATCGGAAAAATATAGCTTGTTCGCGAAAGACCAAAAATACAAAAGTGAAGTAACTGTTCGCGGAAAGTCACTTCAATTATCCGCCGCTGTATTATTATTACGATCCCAGTACGCTGTAAAATTTTACGAGTCGATTACAAGTCTTAGTGATCTTGCTCCCTGCGTCGTGATTCCCCATGTTTTCGCGGCAAATTAACGAGGTGCGTAATAATTACGATTTCACGCGGCACGTTTCTATGAAACTTGCATCGCGCGCGACTCGCACACATGGCGACTCTTCGCCAGGCTCTCTGAGAATTTAATGAGATGTACAACAGGCGAAGTCATTGTCGCGACAATGATGTTGCGGTGATGCCGGTGCACCGGGATCCCTCGAAACGAGAGAGAGAGAGAGAGAGAGAGAGAGAGAGAGAGAGATTGCGCAAATTTATTTTCGATTAGTACGATCACACACGAAAAGATACACACAACGTTTCATTATCGCCACCTTCGTGTACATGTAATTTGCGCGTTGCGTATCGGAATATATTAATATTACAAAGTATAATTTGGAGGTAATTTAACTTTAACTCGGCCGTTATTAATTAAATTAAGTATCAATATTAATAATGTGATAATGAAACGGGGTAAAAACGGGATCAAATAAAACGGCAGATAAATAACGCCGAAGAGCAACGCGCGAAGATTATTCGGCGCGAGATCGAATGAATAATGTATAACAAATGTGTGAACGTGTATCTGTGATGGCGCGGAATGTCTGTGCAAAATAAGGATACGCAAAAATAAATACTTCCGGTCGTAACATGTCGCGCAGGCAGCAGGTCAACGCGCGTGAGCTGTTTCACATTCGCCGAAACCACAACGTGAATTTTTTCCCGAAAACGTCCCGATATAGTCCCTAGTGTCGGCGTTTTCCGAATCTGACCGAATTTCCGGAACGTATCGTCCGTCTAAATCCAGCAGAGGGATATACGCGACATGGGAATTCGGTTTCCGATTTCCTCGTCTGTAATCTCAAGCTAGACGAATCAAAGCTCTCTCTCACTGCTTTCTCCCCCTTCTCTCTCTCTCTCTCTCTCTCTCTCTCTCTCGTTCGCTCTCTCCTCCTCTGCCCCCCTATCTATCTCTATTTCTCCATCTCTGTTTCTCCTTCTTTCTCTCTCCACCACTCGAACTACCCTCCGAAAATGCATTATCGAATTAGCCAGTGGCTGCGCTCCTTTGACGCCAGTGCTAGGAGCGCGAAGGGGGACAGTACGAGGGGGTGAGAGAGTCGGGGGTGAGGCCACAAGAGGAAAAGGGCGCGTCTAGGAAAGTTCACAGAGCGATCGTTACTTCAATGGTGTTATTTTACACAGCTTCGCTATTTTATCATACTATCTACCTTCTCTTCCACTTTATATTTATCTCTCTTCCTCGTTCTCTCTCTTTCTTCTCTCCGCCTTCTCTTTTTTTTTTATCCGTGCCGAATAGCTTATATCCTCCTTCCCCTGACGAATTATTCATGATGTTCCACTTCGTTCAACGAGTGAAATAGATATTAAATTCAGTCAGAATTAGACCGCACGCGATCAGTCAGTGCACGTTATTTTAGTTGCCCTTTTAGATTATACTGTCTCATCATCTTCCACATTAAATTATTCTCAGCGATCCGTTTCGCGGGGACGATTAGATGAGGAATCGAATTTGGTCGGAACTGAAGCGTATTTGAGCGCGTTATTTATATTCGGTGAATTATAGAGCGGTCCGCCCTCCTTCGCGCGCAAACAGTGCTTGGAAACGCTTATATCTCCGAACTACTTACTCGTCGCGCTGAGATTCTCTTCGTGGAGTCATGAAAGAGATTGAGTTTGATCGAAATAGTGATTCGTTTTTTAACCATAATACACAATTATTCGTTATCTTCAATATCTGATATTGAATTTTCTCTGAATTCTCCACTTTTAAAGTCAAAGACACTATTGAATTACTTTTGTTTTTAATTCCATTCGCACGTACAATTATTAGTCCCAATTTTCGTGATGTAGAAACCTCCTACGGAAAAGTAAATTTAATTAAAAATGAAGTAATCGTGCGCGCGCGCGTGCATACCTAACGGCGAGTTCAAAGGCAACGCAACCACACGCAACATAAAGGGTTAGAACGGGGCGAAGAGGAGGAAGGAGAAGGCCATGCTGTATTTTTACAAAATTCAAGATCTCGCTCGTTAAAAGTGCGTCCTTTTGAACCTTTTCTGAGTGGCTTTATTTTACACATCTCCCTCGTATTTTGTATCCCGTTCCACTGATCACCCCAGGACGAAAGAGACACGACGATCCTTTCATTAATGCACCGATCAAAGGACCAAGCTCGTGACCTTTCGCCGAAGTTGTACCTTCGCCCGCACTCCCTGGAATAATCGAGCCGAGGCACCTTTTCGTCGCGCGACCAACGAGCGGACGAACGGATGGACGAGAGGAAGAAGTTTTATCCCTTAAAAAAAAAAAAGAATGTGCGGCGAACGGGGTCTTGGATGAGCTAAAGGTGCTCGATGAGAAAGAGTGAATAGCAAGGGATGCGGCGGAGGGGGGAAAACAAAGGGGGACGAGATTCCGGATAGGAAACGGTGGTGACGAAGGGTAGCTCCGGAAAGCTCTCGTCCTTTTGGTAATCCAGCGCGACGTGTACTTCACGACATTATCCGGCGCCTGATTTTGCGGTCCCTTTTGCTCGGCCGGCGCATTCCCCCCTTCTGGCGCTCTTCGCCCTCTGGCGAAGCAGGGGCGCGCTTGACTGTGACGGCATGTAATATCGATGCACGCATGCGTTTTTATTGCGTCCGCAGAAAAAAATCTGCTTTACAACTGTAATAAAATTTATGAATCTGAATCTATGCTCTTAATCTTAGCTGAATCTAAGAGCAGATACCAATCGCAAATCTTAGGACAGGTGCAAAGCAGCTTTCTCTGCTGAACGTGACCATTGGTGCGAAATTTTAGACTTCAATTTTTATTATACTACCGAATAATCATTAATAATTTTATTGTTAAATTAAATATTTAAATTAAAAAATATTTAATAATTAAATTATTAAATAAAATTAATAATTTAATTATCGAATTATATATAAATACCACAAAGACCATCAATTTTTAAATCAGACTTTCACCAAGAAATGCGGGCAAATTTCTCCATGATATTCTAAGTATGATTATTACGTACATTATCATGCTGTAAGGTGAAATTGGATAGAGGGAAACGAAGATTTTTTAATTACTAGATAATGACGTGCAAGCGATTATTTTATGAATTTATATATACATACCCACACACGTGCACACATGATTCGAGAGAGTTAGATATCCAACGTCAAATTCCGTCCGCGCCGAGTAATTAACAATGAGGACGATGGTCCCTTTTTGCCAGGCAATCGCTCGCTAACGAGCAAGAACTCGCACGATCAGCCGAGCGAGCGATTCACAACTCGTTCGCGGAAAAGCCGTGGTGTGATCTATGATCACACGTAATCTATTCGAGTCCGAGTTGTGTTCGGGGCGAATATCTTAAGAGACAAATGTCTCTTGAAAGATTGAAAGGAATTTCAAAGCGAGATGTCGATCAAGATCGCGTTACAAGTTGTCGATTATATATAAGATAATGACATAATGGTATAAAGATGATATAAAGATAATGAAATACTTATAATAGTGTGGATGAGTATACATTGTAATTCGGCAAATTAATGCATTGCCCTGAGAATGCCCTTACCTTTCAGACCGATGACAAATTGATCTTCGCTTTTGTCATTTCCTTCGCTCAACGTGCGCATTTGTCTAGCGAATCTAATTTCTGAGACAAGAGGCACGTCGCGTTTCACTCCGCGATCTTTATTTCCCCTCTCCCGGCCGGTACATTTCGCGAGAAGAATTTAATTTTTGGGAATAACGTAGACGTATAGACGCCCTATTTTTTACTACGCAAACTACTCTATTTCCTCGTCCTCTCAGGCTTTGCATTCCGCAGGAGGAATTTAATTTTTGGAAATAAAGTAAACGAGACGCTCGCCATTCTTGGCTCCGAGAGCTCTATTTCCCCTTCATCAGCCTTCGTCGGCTGCATGGCGAGTTTCATTTTTGGAAATAAACCGAGCGAAATAAACGAAAAGCAGGAGGCGCACCGTATTTTCGTCCTGCGACTTCCGCAATAACCTTTGACCTCGTTTGAGATATCCGGAATTAATCGTGAGTTTTAAATGTAAAAATTAATATTCGCAAAAAACAACAATAATCACGTAAATTGTTATAAATCACTTATGTACTAATATAGTGAGAAGCCAATAGGCTGTTGGTGCGAAATTTTAGACTTCAATTTTTATTATTGAATTATATATATCAAATAATCATTAATAATTTTATTATTAAATTAAATATTTAAATTAAGAAATATTTAATAATTAGATTATTAAATTAAATTGGTAATTTAATTCTCGAATTATATATAAATATCACGAGAGCTATCAATTTTTAAATCAGACTTTCGCCAAGAAAATGTTAAACTCCGTTGACATTGGATATCTAACTCTCTCGAATCATGTGTGTATGTATGTATAAATTCACAAAATAATCGCTCGCACGTCATCATCTAGTAATTAAAAAATCTTTGTTTCCCTCTATCCAATTTCACCTTACAGCACGATAATGCATGTAATAATCATACTTAGAATATCATGGAGAAATTTGCCTGCATTTCTTGGTGAAAGTCTGATTTAAAAATTGATGGTCTTTGTGATATTTATATATAATTCGATAATTAAATTATTAATTTTATTTAATAATTTAATTATTAAATATTTTTTAATTTAAATATTTAATTTAACAATAAAATTATTCGGTAGTATAATAAAAATTGAAGTCTAAAATGTTATTCTCAAAAGATATATAGTTGACAAGGATCCCACAACGTGTAATGAAGACACTCAGAAACATGCATATATACAGTGAGTAGGAAATATCTGTACAGCTCATTCTTTTCGTATGATCTTACGTAAAGTGAAGAATATGATGTACAATTTCTCTTTAATGAATGTATTAATACGAGTAAGGACAATGTATTTTGGTATAAACGCAGAGCGCCGCTATTCTTTTTTTTCCAAGTAATTTGAAAAGTCTGAAAAGAGTAATATCCGAAAAGTGCTTTTAATCCATATAATTCATATAATCTGGGGACACTTGAGTCAATTCGCACGAATATATGCTGCTCGCGTTTCAGCCAAGCACGACATGTTCGCTGCTGTCGAATGCACATTTAGACGCAAACGTGAGTTGGTCGTCTTTGATATCCACGGCGAGTCTTTGATGTCCACCAATTATCACGATGGATCGGCGATCGCGTGCGATCGACAGGCGCGATTCGAACGGGTCGGGTCTCAACATTTTGCTCGTCGCTCCACGGCGATTTATCGAGACGAGTTTCGCGCTGATCTCTTTCTTTGTTAACCGCGAAATTCCTCTCTTTCTCTTCATCTCTCTCTTTCTCTCTCTCTCTCTCTCTCTCTCTCTCTCTCTCTCTCTCTCTCTCTTGCTCTCTTGCTCTGTCTTTCGCGATAGAGAGCGGAAAAATAGCGGGTAGTGAGCGAGCTCGAAAAGCGATCCCGCGACGCTCGATTTAATGGCGGACGAGTTCGCCGGATATCGAAAGCCGGCCGGCGTTCATATAAATCGAGCTGATCTCTCGTTCGAGCGATTGCCTTTATGGTCGACCGGCGAGATTTGTTGGCCCACTCGAATTCGCCGCGCGATTATCCGGCCGTGCTCTTAAGTGGACCGGGAAGTGAAATTTGTAGCTGCCATAATTTCCCAGGCGAGGTGCTACCAAATACGTGTCGTTGATTTTGCCACGTCCGCCACGACACGTAAAATTTCAGTTTCATTGATTCTCTCTTTCACTCTCTCTCTTTTCCTTTCTTTCTCACCAACTCGATCCACTTTACCCGATGGACCTATGGGAATTGTGTTATGTATGGCTCTGTCTCTCCATAAATTTATGTTTCATGAAAACTATCGAAAACTTCCCTAATTCCTAAAGGAATTTCTAAAAGCGATTTCTAGAGTCCACTGAAGAAAGAAATATTAAATAAATTCCGCTATTGGAAAAATCTCTCATGAAATCGTTTTTCAACCGCTGTTAATAAAGTGTAGCTTTATGTTTTCATGAAATTATATTATATCACATTACGTTGTATCCGATTCAACGAGATTTTCTGCGTGAATAACGACAGACGGTCGAGGTATTAATGGCATTCAGGCACAGGACACAAACACGTCTCGCGAATTAGATGTAGCCGGGTATTATCCGGGCAATGATAACGCGCGCCAGCCATATTATGATAATAAACGCGGCAGCTCGGGAATCGTCCTGAAAGTTTGCGCGTGCATTGCGCGTCACACGTAAATCAGATTCAAACTCCTACGACTGACACGCGTCGGTACGCCGCGTGCACAGTTCGGAACTTTCAACAGGTTGCTTTTAAAGCTCGCATCGACAAAAGCAGATCTGGCCTCGGTGCGATCCGCCGTCGATCGGCGACTTGTGGCTTCCTTCATCCGCCGTCGGGAACCGAGCCGCCCCAAAGCGCGATCGCCGCGTTTAAACAAGCGTCTCGAACGAAAATCCAATACGAACGTGCAGAATGCAGTTAAACGTATCTGTTTTTTGTGGAAGCTGCAGAATCGCATTCGAGGCATTCGAGGATCTAAAGATCACTTTAAATTTGAGAATTTAAAACGAGGAAAAATTCATGTGAAGTAAGTTTATGTCATGTAAGTTATGTGATATAAGTTTAGAGAGAAAAAACGATCATTCAATTACCCCAATAATAGATTTGATCGATCACTATTAATAACGAATAATAATAATGTTACTTTTCCGTGGTGAACAAACAATTTGAACCGACCCGATTCCAATCCGAGAAATCCAATCAAAATTTCCTCACTCTCTGTCTGACATAATTAGACAAGTGACGGCATTAACCCGTCATTGGAAAGATGGAATCTAGTGAATTTCTTTCTTCTATTTTTTATTGTATTTTTATATAATTTCTCAAACCTTATATAATCTCTCATGATTCTGTAGAATATTGAGATTTAATAATAGCTAACAGAAAAACATTTTGAAGATATTACAAAGATTTAAAAAGAACGAAATGCGTGGGATCTCTCAAATCCTTTCCGACGACAGGTTAAGTCACATTGAGCCGTGAACGAAATTCACTCATTCAGCTCATTCTCCGACCTATCGAATCTCAGGTGAATTTTGCATTCTCACTTCTTTGTTCTCGAGTGAATTTTGCATTCATAGTTGTTTATTTCCCGCGACGCACCATCGCGTTTCCGTCCGCGATTCGCGCCCACGACCGGCGTAAACCGGCGCGCTTGGTCTCAACAAATACAACAACACTATACAGCGCAATCGCGAACACGATGTGATACAATTCCTATTATTTATCATATTGCCGGAAAAATATGGAAAACAACGCGCCGAGTGAGAGACACAAAGCCGCCGTATCGTCGAGCGCGGGCTTCCTATTTTCGCCGCAACCTCCGCCCGCGGATTACGAATCCGCGTTGAATTCCACCGGCGTGGATCCCGCGAGCGTAATGCCTTCTCGATATCGCGCGGTTCGGCCGCTTATATATACGTTATACATGTATATAGACACGTACAGGTATTCCCCGCGTTCGATCCTCGAGTTCTCGAGCGGCGAAAGGAATTTGCGAAATTTCATCGTAACTTCACCGCAAAACGTTCCGTAACGTAGACGGAGCTCGAGGTGCCTTCGGGCCGAACATTGAAGACAGAATGCGCGCGTACGCTCGCGTTCGCGAAGATCATTTCCATACTTTGTCTTCCCCCAGTAGTCGCGCTCGCAACTACTCGCAACGAATGCACGCCGCGTGCGCGCAATTTATCACGCATTATTACTCACCCGTTCCTAATGGCCCCACGCGCGTTACTTTGCACTGCCACTGTCTGCCTGATGTTTTCTCCCGCGTGTCGTTCGGCGTTCCGCGGCATCAACGTCGTAATACCGGAACTCTCGTAATGCCGACATCGCTGCATTAAACGTTTCGACGAAAGCAGCGGGAAAAGGTGCGTCGCGGGATGAACAGAGTCGCTCGTTTCGTTAGCGCAACGCCCATGAATTTACCTTCCCATTGCCATTGGCCATTTATTACTTTGATTACAATGATGAAAGAATGATTATTGTCGTTGTAATTTACTCGGCCTTTCGGAGCAGATCTTAAGACCAATCGTGATGAGCGAGCTTTTAATTAGGCCAGTACAAACCAAAATATAAATCGATTTTAATGAAGACCAACTTAATGAAGATCACCCGGCGTTATTACAATGTGTCAAGGGGATGAAATCAGCGGGTGAGTATGGAGTGTACATGATAACTTATATCTTTTGCAAGCTCCTGGAAAGCAACTCTGCAAAATTTAGTCCAGATCGGTCAAAGGATTTAGAAATTTACACGAAACAGATAGACATACATTTTATTTTTTATATGTATAGATTAAAGATATTAATAGTTGACAAAATCGTAAAGAGAAACAATTTTGATAAGCAGAACTCCGACTTTTATCGCAAAAACAGATTTCATTCAAAATGAATATTTACTGAATGATAATGTTTTCACACTGTTTTCACGTACATTATTATTCATTCTCAAAATGATTCCATAGATAAGTCATTTTGATATTTATCAAACTAGTTGCTCTGTTCTCGAGTTATTCCACAGGCAAGTCATTGGGCGGATTTGTTCCGCGAACGAATGACAGCCGAAAGCGGTAAGATACATTACGCTACCGCGATATCAATTTCGGTAGCTTCTATCCGCCACTCGCCGTCGTCAGTCACGTCCGCGGATACCAGCCGCGAGCTTCTTCCGACGCTTCCGTCGAACGAATGAGCACCGCTATTTCGCCCACCCCCGCTTCCGCTCTTTTGCTTCATCCCCCGATGCATAGCCGGCGGGTTCCATGGTAAATTAAGCAATTTTATCATACGGGCTCGTAAACCCCATAGATCCGAGGAGCGCGGTATAGGGTAGCCACGCGTTACTAATGTCTTCCCATTCATGAATTCGGATACCGACGACGACGACGGCACCCCTCTCGCTCCTCTGGCTCTTTCTCCGACACAACACGCCGCTTCTCCTCCGGGTTGCATATCCGGAACCGCAGCTCGAATACTCGAGGCTTTACCTGAATGCCTTATTGAAATATACCGTGACGCTACGAATTACGAATATGCATGGTGTCTGGAAAAATCGTGCATTTCATGTTTATCTCACGGATCTCACGTGTAATAGCGAAAAGTGATCGATTTCCCTTCAAGTAATATATATCGTTAAAAAGATTATATATATATAGCGCTATATGTATATATATACATATATATATATATATATATTTTTTTTTTTTTTAGAAAATTATTATAACGTACAAATTTAATTATGAAATTTGTTTTTGAAATTTAAGTTAATGTGCTGTATATAAAAATTATAATTTTCTCCTTACGATTTTCACGATGAGTAAAATTAATATCTCTATTAATCTTCATTAAAATTGATCTGCTTGCATTTTGGCTTGTATTGACCCAGTTAAAAGCTCAGCTAGATTTATCAAGAAATGTTCGTGATTGGCTTGCACTTAAGAGGAAAGGTCGAGTAAATTGCGCTTTAATGATGATAATGACTTTTTAATTACTGTAATGAAAGAATAATAAATGGCCGCAGTGCAACGTAACGCGCGTTGTGCCGACCAAAACGAACACGTTTCTACGCGGGAAACGGGGAAGGGAAGCTGTCACGTCTCATCCCCGTCGTAATTTGTCTTAAACCGTCTGTCATGTATCACCGACGTGCTTCCGCATCGCGTCGCCCTTCCAGAGGGCGACCTCGATAAACGAAATAACGCAAGCGATCGCTTACGTTAGCGATCAGTTTTTTACATAAAAGTTGCGTCCCGATTCATTTCCGCGCGTCATTTCCGGTACTCGAGGAAACGACGCGCATGGCTCTTCTCCCCGCAAAATCCACCCCTCCTGCCGCGCGCGCTCTCCACAAACTTTTTCGTTCCGTTTGCTACCGCCTACATCGTCAACTCGCTCGTGGAATTTTATCCACACGTTATTACGCTGTCGTGTCGTGTGGGAGATGCCGAGAGAGTTTTAAAACTCTCTCTCCCTCTCTCTCTCTCTCTCTCTTCCTCTCTCTTCCTCTGTTCTCGGCGGCGACGAGAGGCACCGCCGGCTCTTGTGCGTGTAAACTGCTTACCGCTCCGTTTGGGGATTATCCGGCTTACGGTTAACTACATACCCCCTGCGGAAACGCGCCGCACTCTTTCCTGCACGAAATTCTTCTCCGTCCTTTTTACCTGTGCTACATGGCTCGTCGAAAAGACGTCGGTCGCACCTCTCCCTCTCTCTCTCTCTCTCTCTCTCTCTCTCTCTCTCTCTCTCTCTCTCTCTCTC
>NW_022639479.1:59894-65867 GCF_010583005.1 Odontomachus brunneus
CGGCTTACGGTTAACTACATACCCCCTGCGGAAACGCGCCGCACTCTTTCCTGCACGAAATTCTTCTCCGTCCTTTTTACCTGTGCTACATGGCTCGTCGAAAAGACGTCGGTCGCACCTCTCCCTCTCTCTCTCTCTCTCTCTCTCTCTCTCTCTCTCTCTCTCTCTCGCGTGGCAGAACAACGCCCTTCTTACGGATTCAATTACGACGTCGTAGTATCATAGTACCCGGTCTCACCCTCACCAATAAGATAGATAAGTTGTTGAAACAGTTTTATTAATTTCATTTGTAGAGTGCGACTTTTATTTTGAATATAACTCTCCTTGTGCACGCAAATCGCAGCTTTCTTCCGAGTAATAAAAGCAACACCGACCTACTTTCCGCGATGTCGATAAGATTAATTAAGGAAGTTACGACGTGGTTATAATTCGTTTGTTCTCAAATAATGCGCTCGATCGACCGATAATATTATTTCCGATAACAATTCTGCGCGCGTGCGCGTTGGAGGATTTTTTTTATTCGTCTTAAATTTACGGTTCACTAGGGATTTCGACGATTACTGTTAACACGCGGCTTTAATGACGGGATATTTCACGAAAGGTGAACTCGCGAATTCATGATCCTTGAAAATACGGGAGTTACCTGTCCGTAAAACTTTTCCATCGACGTTCCTCCGCATTTACGGCGCGCCGGCTTAAAAAGGCAAGGGGAAATGTTAACGTTCGCTTTTATGGATCTGCACACAGCGCGTTTTCATTACAAACTGCATTGCGCCGCGTGTAATAATGCAGGAGAGGATCGCGCGTATAGCTCGTCTATCTTAATCCTCGCGATCGTTCCCCTGCGCTGAAAAATATTTTCCGCCGGCGGAGAGATCACCCGCGGAATTTCTGTTGACACTTTTCGGGAAATAACATTCGCTCGCGAAAAGCCAGCGGCGCGATTCGTTTGGAAGGCAAATATTTTCGCTTATGAAATTTATGATGCCACGAGAGTTCATTAAAAACGGCCGCGCGCGGTTTCCGGCGGCAACGGCGTCGCGCGATTACGGCGTCAAATATTTTCCCCGGTAGCCCAGGCGGAGGTAGCGCGTTGTTACAGATTTGCCGCATCCATTTTATTTATTACATCCCTTATACACTACATTACAATGGACAGTGAGGGATCGAGCTGATATTTCATTAAGCAGCGAGAGCGAAATCGATCATCGTTCCTACGCTCCGGAGTCTTAATAAATATCAACGACGCGCAAATATTTAACAGCTGTCCAGAGAGAGAGAGAGAGAGAGAAGGAGAGAGGGAGGGAGGAAGGAGGACAGAAAGGCAGAAAGAGAGGCTCGCTTAATACAAGTCGTAAAACATCCCCCTGCAATATCGCTACGAGTAGCGAAAAATGCAAAAACAAACACGAACAATCGGGGAGGGGTGGTTTAGCTATAAAAGCGTGCGACGAGAGATGACAAATATACACCCACCTACCTCCTCGCGCTCGTCGTTTTCTCAGGAACTTTCCCAATCTACCTCGCGACGTTCGCGCGTTTACCTGTGAGGCGCGGAGAACTTTCCGGCAGGGTTGGCCATTCATGCGGGAAATCGAAGAATCTCGCTGCTCAACGGCGGGTATACATACGATCCGCTTAAATATATCGTCTTAATCGCATTTAAAAGTTATTCTCGCGCTCGCGTCCCTCCCATCCCCGCTCACGGTAATACGGGAGCGAAACCTGGGCCCACAATCGACCTCTCCTCACTCTCGAAAAGCAACCGCACGCTAAGCGTTCCCCGAAAGCTCACAAAGGAAATTAATTCCCCGGGCGGAGGAGCCCGTGCAAGATTCCCCGCCGTCGTTGCTGCTCCTCTCCTTTCGGATATACCGAACAAAACGAGCAAACATTACAACGCGACGGCTGAAAACCAAGCCGAGGGTGGGTGAGGCGAAAGAGTTATGAAAGCGAGAAAATAGCCGCGCCAGCGCGTCGCACTTCCCTCGACAGCCTTGTAGGTTGTTCACTGAAGACACATATGGTTGGATTAACCAAATTTCTGGTGAAATATCAACGTATTAGAAGATTCCGAATGAAGTTATCACAACTCTGTTCAATCGAAAATCTTGTTAACTTGAATAGAAGCTTCAACCAGAATTTCTAATTCGTTCATATTTGACTAGAAATTTGGTTATCCAATCAAACTTCTCGCGTTTTTTTCTGTTTTTTTTTTCGTCCTGATTCCGTCAACACGTCTGAAATTAAAAACCTTTAATTGTGAGATAATTGACTGATCGGCGGAATATACATGAGCAGCACTGAAACTTTCACGACATGGAACTTGTACACGAAAAAAAAGATATAGTAAAAAAATTATTTAGTTATGAGTAGCATAGTTGCATCACTCTAGTGATCATTTTTATGTGATAGTAATATGAATAATTGATGACTCAGTTACTTTGGTATACTAAGAGAAGAATTTTGTTGTCGAAATGAAAAGACTGAACTAAAATTTGATTGAAATGCGATCAAATTTTTGATAATGCGACCAAATGTTTGGTAATTGCAACAAAAAAATTTAATTACCACTTGTTATTTTGCTAATATATCTTAATTAACACGAGTAAAAAACTGTTGGTAATGTCAACAAAATCGTACATCAAATATTTCAGTTTCAAATACAAAAATAATTTCTTTAGCGTATATTAACCACATAATATAGTTGCGCATGATCTGGTTGTAGCGACTAGAAATATGTTAGTATTGCATTTATAATGGATGCACTTTGATTGAAGCAACCATATGTCGTCACTGTATCTCAGCAATTGCTTTATAATTGCAGCAATCACATAATTGTTTCGTATTTTACTATTTATTTTACTATTGAATTTAGTTGGTACAACCAGATTTATGTAGACCAACCACATTGTTTTGCATAGATTTATTGTATTATTCCGATAATTGAAATGGTAAACACCTCTCTATGAAAATATTTAATAAATATTCATTTTTATTTAAGTATTATGACGTTTAATTTCATCTTTTTTATTAGTGATTATTGCAAATCGCACTTCCTTTTCTCCCTTCTCTTAAAGGGATATTTTTCCTTGGCAAATAAATAAATATTAGCAGCGAGCTTATATTTTTTATTTTTGCGTCGAGTCGCATTGAATGTTATATCTTGAGTAATAGGTACTTGTATTCGAAGTTACATCTCCGAGTTCCGTTGTCCTTACTCCGGTGTGGCTTCCCTTCTCGCCCCAGTGCCGTTGGCTTTTTTCAATTCCGCAGTCGGAAGAAACGGCCGCGCACTCGTAATTTCGGTGGTTTGCGTTTTTGCGCCGCGCCTATACGTGACTCTTCTTACGTCGTTTCTTCGCCTCGTTCGCGTTCCGCGCCGTATCGCCTTGCGGTCTCGCGTATCCGCTCCGTTGCCTATCATCGTAATCGAGAGGAACTCGCGCGATCGACGAGTTAACGACCGCGAAATCGACGGCGATTGGCATGACGCAGCATCGACTGTTCGCCAGGAGAAGGATCCGCGCGTCGGTAGCCGAGTACGGTTTCTATTATCGAGCATGAACGACGTTATATGACGATAGGAGATACTTTGAATTGTGCGCTTCAATTTCCGCTGTGCTGGCACAACCGGTATATTTCAATAGCGACGGATGAGGATATTTCCGATGTATGCAACAATTTCGCTTCAAAGTAATATGTATCGCGTGGAATTTTATTGCCTTTGGATTGATCCGACGTTGCTCACAAATCATCATTCAAGGATTCGTTTCTCTTTGAATTTTAACATCGCATTTGGAGTAAGTTTCATTCAGCTATTTAAAGGGACGGATAAATATTAATTTCGTACGCCGAACTCTCTTTGCTCGAGCAAATCCTGGGGAACATCTCCTTACATCTCGATTAGCGCTTGATTAGTTACGCGCGCACACTTGTTCTTCCCTCTTTATTCAAGAAAAGTGTGTAACGTAGGAAAATTTCAAGTAAATATACTCTTCCTCGCAACCACTCGTCTTGCCGCACAACCGTCTAGATTACATACTTCGCTTATGAGCTGCGAAATGGATCTATGGCGTGATCTATAATTTACCGGCACGGTTATAACGGCGGTATAATGATCGCTTCTCGCCGGTCGGCGGAAGTGAGAACGCAAGATGAAAGATTCCTTTTCTTCGAGAATTCATAGACGATGATAAGGATCGCTAACCGCCTTTTCTCTGTTCCGACAGCAAATTATCGGTCTGTCGATTGACTACTACGCGAGGAATAAAAATTGCATTCCTAGAAATCGATAAGTACGCACGATAAAGCTCAAGAACAAAAAATGTTAATATGAGAAAGAATACGCCAGAGCGCGTCTAACTTTCGGACGAAGTACTACCAATTTCACCGGTCGAATGTTGAACGTATCCCTCGAAGACAAATATAAGGATAATGTTGTATAACGCAAGAGAGAGGCACTTGAATCAAAATGAGACTAAATTTAATTCAATAGTATAATATTACGTGTGTCGTTGAAAAAGATATGAGCTTGTGAAATGCACGATTTTTTCACATGCATTTTGAAGATGTATGGAAATTAGTTAAAACACCAATGTTAATGTGTTGGCTCTTATTGACCCATTTTTATTTTTCTTTCGATAGAAACTACAATTAATTGAAGGAAGTGAAATTCTATACCAAAGAAATCGAAAGTATTGAGAACAAAATGAAAAAATTTTTTTATTAAAATAAAACATGAAGGTGAAATAGAGTTTATTCAGCTGTGTAATATGTATTTATTTATTACTAGCTTCAACTATCCAACGTTGCTCGAGTTATCACAAAGTGTCAAAGGGATGAAATTAGGGGGAGAGGGTGATATGTCTAGATTTCATGATAGCTTATACTTTTTTGAACCAAATTTTGTAGAGTTACTCTCTAGATATTTGCAGAAAATATAAGCTATCATGAAACTTGGACACTTTATTATTTGTTCTTGATTTCATCCTCTTGTGATGGATAATACAGGGTATATTTAAACTAGTAATAAATAAATATAAACAGACATAATTCTATGTTATATATATATATATATATATATATATATATATATATATATAATCATTCCATATATGTATAAATTTTTACGACGTTATTATCAGAGAAGATCAAACATAGACCAAAGCAAACGGTAAAGTAGACCAGAATAGATTGGCACAAGGGTCAGATTAGTTATGCGTTTCGTTTACATATTTATTGTGAAAGAAGCAGCAAAATATGAGTTCCAAAATGTCTTCGTGTTTGAAACACGGTCACCTTTCCCCGAGTTTCATTAAAGTCGGCCAAACGCTGCAATTAAAAGCGGGAAAAGTTTGATTTAAGAGCAGGCAGTACACGCTACGACGTGTAGTGCGAAGAAGCTCTAATTGCACCTCCCGTTGCCAGTTTCGATTTTACCTCGTGTGGCGAGAGCCTTTCAATCATCTTTATTAAACCCAACTCATCGCCGCACACTCCGCCGCATAAGAGACGACTATGAAATTCCTCGGGTAGAGGAAGGCGTCGCGAAGGCGGCTCAGCCAGCTTGCTCGGGCAACAAGGTAACGTCCCGCCGAGATATGTACGTCGCCGTGCAACATCCCGTAACGCAATATCGAAGTTACTCCGTAAACAGGACCTCGGAGTGGCTGTTGGCCCGACGATAACGAGCTGTCGTAACGACGACGGGCGTGTGTCGCGGCGGCAGCGTGGCTACAGGGGCTCTTAGTCCCCGTGAACGATGCGTTATCGCGCCGATAACGTGGAATCGCCGTCGTACGTATGAATTCGAGGCGACCGAACGCGATGATGATAATGCACGCAGTCTTCTGCTCGGGGAGAGGAAAGTTTTAAGGGCCACTCGCACGCCGATATCCTCGTCTTCGAGCAGCGCGTCTCTCTCTCTCTCTCTCTCTCTCTCTCTCTCTCTCTCTCTCTCTCTCTCTCTCT
>NW_022639479.1:65967-69509 GCF_010583005.1 Odontomachus brunneus
TCTCTCTCTCTCTCTCTCTCTCTCTCTCTCTCTCTCTCTCTCTCTCTCGCTTTTACAACGTCGCCGCGGCGCAACACTCTTCACCGTCATCATCGTTGCCGTCTTTGTCGTCATCCTGCTCCTCCTCTTTCTCTTCTTCGTCTCGCCCACGACTTCTGGCTCGTCTCGCGAACGCACGATCGAACGACGATTTTATTTTCACGACGCCCGCTCTCCTCCGCACAGCCAGATGGAGTCGGGACAGCGTGAGATACGCGTTATTTTCACCTGGCTACCCCTATAGAGATCACTCGCTCGCTCGTTCGCTCACGCGAAGAGGGGATGTTTTCCCCGGTACGTCCACGCCACGTTCGCCCGGCGGAGGATCCTCTCGAGGTCGTCTTCCCTCGTCAGCTCTCTCGCGCGTCTCCTTCTTCCTGTGTCCACCGCGATATATACGTGGAGTGCTTCGGATACCTTTAAATAACCTTGTAACTCGCCAGCAGATTAAAATTCCGTTCGGACGAAGTGCGCTTGAAATTCAACAAGGAGCTCTCGATCGCTTCTCTTCTATTTTCTTCTCTTGTACGTATTTCTCCTCTCACCAGTCGCTTCTTCTTCCCTCGATTTCACTGATCGCAACTGCCTGCTTCATCTTGCGTCTTACTATTATTCTCGTTCTTTTTCTCTTTTTCTCTCTCTCTCTTGCTTATATCGATTTATTCTTGCACCGTTTCTCTTCATTTGTTACTGCTCCTTTTTATTCCTCGTTTAATTCTCTTCCCCGCTTGACACTTCCCGTCTGCTTCCTTTCCATTTCTCTCACGTCGTATTTGTCCTCCTCTACTGTCTCCCTTCTCGCTCGTTCGCTTTATTGCCGATTGTCTTGCTGCAATCCGCTACCGGTTTCATCCCTCTGCACCCTCAGCCTACTTCACCCTCCCAGGTACAGTCCTTCATCCACTGCCGATCCGGTCTGAAACTCCATCATCAAGGATCACAGGCTCTTCTTCGGCGTGCAGCCACGATATTACGTAATTGGATTCTCTCTGTCTCGCTCTCCCTTTAAAGGGCCGAGCAATTCCATTGACGAATCGAGGATAACTCGAAAGGGGTTCCCGAGCGCCGGCAGATGCTGCGCGTCTCCAAGGACTCGCGGCGGGTACAAAGGACAAGAGGATGGCTCTTGTTAAAGAGTCGTCGAGGGCGAGATCCCGTGCCTAGCCGCAGATTAAACGCGGCTTAATTCGCAGATTAACAATGGAACGTACTCGCGGAGTTCGTTGATTCCGGTTAGCCGGAAACCGAGATCGGATGCGGCTCGAGCGTATCCAATCGCGCCTCGGTTAATCGAGAGACATCTCCGAGAATCTCGTGAGAGCAGTCACCA
Source organism: Odontomachus brunneus (assembly GCF_010583005.1). Classification (NCBI taxonomy): domain Eukaryota; kingdom Metazoa; phylum Arthropoda; class Insecta; order Hymenoptera; family Formicidae; genus Odontomachus; species Odontomachus brunneus. Next base: position 67,337 of record NW_022639479.1, read on the forward strand.
CGTCTCTTCAAGCAGTCCTTTACTTATCCTTTACAAAACACCTTGTTTCCCGGAGACATATTTTTTTTCTTGAATAAAACCTTCCGAGAACTATAGATTCGAAGGCTATCGCACGCATAAACAAAGATCATCAATCACTGCCGTAGCTAATCATGGTTTGCTGAAAATGCATGTTTATTGCTGTGACTAATTTTCCGCTGCAACTGAAATTACTTACTACTGCTGCTAGTACGTCGGTTTTACTGCTAAATATGTGTCTACTGGCAGCTGTACTTTTAAGTTTCCATATATCACGACAATATTTAGTTATCACACACAGATTCTTGTTACCGTGGCTAATGTTTTCTCTTTTTTTTCTTTTCCGTGCGGCATTCGCGCCGTCTCACAGTGACAACTATCCAACACGTACCACTTCTACTTTCCTCTCAGCGCGGTGTTGGGCCAGTTCTCCCTTAATCGCGATCTCGATATAACCGTCACTCGAGAAATCTCTTTGAGGAGGAAAAGCCATTATTACGACGACGGCCGAGTGCCCTCGCACGATGCGCGTCGCGAACGGTCGAAGGGCGGCGAGCCAGACCGGGTTTCTTCGTGCTCATTCTCGGTGAGATTCACGTGTTCGCCGATGACGATTATGTCGTCGACGAACTCCGCCCTAGGTCCTGCGGCGGGACAGAAGAAGGTGGAGGGTGCGGACGAGGATACGCGCGGCCGAGCGGAAGGTTATAATTGTCGCGGACAGAACCGTATTCGAAAGCCGCGGTGCACAAGGGCGCCGCGGGACGCCATTATGTGCAACGGCCAGGTGTCTTGTCGACACCTCAAAGAGCCTACGCCGCTTCTCTCGCGGGACCGCAATATTTGGCCGATTTGTGCATGAAAAACGATATATTCTTATGGACAAGAAGGGCGACAGGCAGGGGGATGAAAGCTGACTTCTCCTTGTCGGCTTCCGCGTCTCCCTTCTTGTGTGGTTTTCTCTCGATTCGAGAGAACCACCGCGAACATAATGAGGGTGAGAGATTCTTCAGAAGGCGCCGCCTCAAGTTTCGTTCGCGCGCGGGGACATCCAGCTACGCGTGTACTTTGACCTTCATCGCGCGATATGGCCAACTCTCGAAAGATTGTCACCCTCGAGATAACGACACTTGTTTTAGTCTCTCCAAAGGCACTGTTTGCTCAACGTTGGCGTCGCCACGCAGAAAAGCACTTCTTGCCAACTCCTCGCTAACATTTACGCGACAATCTCTACCGCTCATTATCACTGTTATCGGTATTGTAATAACCGTGGCAAGTGTTATTAACCCTTTCTGCACCGTGGATCCTTTTCGCAATTTAGCGGACTCCTCTCTCTACACCCTCTCGGGATTAGTGTAATGCCCTCGCATGCGTACATTTGAATAAAATACATAGGATTGCAAGGGAAACCTATCATGTTGAGTTGCAATTTAAAAAAATATTGAAGAAACAAATACGTGGTTGAATTCGTGATTTCAGCAAAGATCCCGTTGAAACAGATCCACGAAGGTACGAATCTTGAAGTCGAATGATATAAATACACTGAGAAAAAAACTTGCAAAATAATCTGCGGGATATAAAGTTTATTTCTGCGAAGTAGAATTTATTTCTGTGAAACAAAGTTTGTTCTTATGAATACTTGTATCTCACGAATAAATTTTCATGTATTTCCTCCTCGGTGTATAAAAGAGAAAAAATTGTGTCTATTATTACAGCTCATATTCTATAACTATTATTTTTGTGCAATCACAACAAATCAATTGTCTGAGGGATTCTCTAACATCGAAATTTTTAAAAATGTATCAAATCGTGCTGGTCTCCTCTACTTTTAATTTTCAAACATGTCAGGCAAACGCGCGCGTGGATTCGTATACACGCAACATTACGCGTATGTGCGCACGCATGAGTGAACAACGCGATGAAAGGAAGTTCGACGGAAGATGATGTTACAATTTGCGAGAGTCTAGTCGAGACCGCGCGCGAGAGCACACGAGGAACATTAGATTTACGCTTCGCTGGATACCGATGCCGAACATCAAAGGGAAGAGGAGCTCTCGTCCTCGCAGAAGCTGTGCGCGGAACCACGGCTCTCTCTCTCTCTCTCTCTCTCCCTCTCTCTCTCTCTCTCTCTCTCTCTCTCTCTCTCTCTCTCTCT
>NW_022639479.1:69691-79793 GCF_010583005.1 Odontomachus brunneus
CTCTCTCTCTCTCTCTCTCTCTCTTTCTCTCTCTCTCTCTCTCTCTCTCCCCCCTCCTTCTCTCATTTCCTCCCCCATCCCTCCCTCTCTCTCTCTCTCTCTCTCTCACTCACTGTTTCTGCTTCTCGTCGATCTCGACACGAAAACGTGGTCCGCGGTTGCGGCTTCGTTGGCCATCGATCGGATTGAAAAGAGGAATGCCGTGAATGCGGAGGCACCGACACAAAGATGTCGGCACGACATCACACTGAAAGTCTCCCGTTTGTCGAAACACCGTTGACCGAATTCGGAAAAGCGAATCTTCGTCAGGTAGTTTCGGTCCCGTGGTCTCCCGTTAAAGGGCCGCGATTCCTCGCTCGGGATTGCAGGGAAGGGGGGAGGACCGAAAATCGTAAAAGAGTGAGTTGATTAACGACTTGGCGCGAACGCGCTCCAAGTTCCAAGTTTCAGAAGAACAGGATTAAGGTGTTTTTTTTTTATTTATAAACGTTCCGCGTTTCGGTGAGATCTCGAGAGAATAATGTCCCGCTTCAGAAAATACTGCAATTTACTCAGGAACAATCTTCCATTTCGGTAAACTGACCACCTGAAAGCGACGTTTTCGGTGTGATTGTACGTGCTTGCGTACGTGTGTGTCTATACGTGTGTTTATAGAACAAGAGTTGGAAACAATTCAATCTCCGCGGAATCGGTACGATCAAGGTGGCGCTCCCGCAGGGAAGATTAAGAAAAGAAGCGAACATTATTTTGCAGCTGATCTAGTCGAGAATCGAGAAACATCGTGACACGTGATTTCTCCGAGCTCAACATCAACCTCGAAATTAAGTAGTCAACGCGTGCACGGATTACAAACTCGTTAGAAACCCGGGATAAGTATACCCTTGTTGTTATTGAGGATTACCCATCCGCGCCAGGTGACTCATTCATCGGGTGCTCCCTTCAACAACGGGCGTTCAGCAAATTTGGCCAATTTAGCGTCGCGGGCTTTCAACGGGGCTTTCAGCTAGAAACCTAAACGGTTGCCCGAGTCACGAGAAGCAGTACCACCTGCGACTTTTCTTCCACGTTCCGCGGAGGGAGGTTGGGTAGCGGCGGAGAGACGGGGAGGTGAGAGAGAAGAAGAAGAAGAAGAGGAGAATGAGGAAGAAAAGGGGAATGAGAAGGAAGAAGCGCCGCCGTGAGATTGGCGATTCCGCAAATCGCTAATGGCACGAAGCGTTAGGTCGTTAGACGAGTTAGCGTAGCGTGATCAAATCGCTGAATGCAAAACAGACAATGTGACAAGGGAAGGACGGCGGGTGGGACAGACGGGGGTTTCTCCGCGGGGAAGCAAAAGAAATGGGCAGAAGTGTCCCCGCGCTCGTTGGATCATCCCGGTGGCGAACAATGGCGAACAAAACGCGACACCTGGTTACGGGTCTAATTACGATGGCGATCCTCTCGAGCAACCCGTCGCTTTTAGTGCCCCGACGACGTCGCGCGCGCTTGAGAATACAAACTTTCTCTTCGAGCATCCATTACGCGACAATCGTCGCTTCCGATCGTCGAAAAGCGTCTCAATTTACGCAGCCACTTCTCTCGAGCGACTTGGCCAAGAGTCGCTGAATCAGGTCGAAATACAAAATATGATTTATTGACACGCAACGAATATACCTTGAAGATTGGAATTCGAAATATGTTTTAAGACACGTCGGAAAGTCGACAGACTCGTAGTAACGGTCGCACCAATACAACACGGCACAGATGCGAAATCAAATGTCTCTACAAAATAAAAACAACAACTCGACAAAATGAAAACAACAATTTTATCCTCGCGAATAGGACGCAAAGTTCCTCGACGACGTATATCGCGGTCGAAACGCAACGGCGAAAAGAACGACGGATTTTTCCGACGCGAGCGGCGTACGACTCAAAGTCAGATTACGCTTTGGAAGCGCCGGGAAGGGCACTTTAGTTAATTCTATTCAGCGATACGTCAGACGTGACGACGCCCGGTTACCACAACGCTAACGGCACTACCGCGTCCGCCGCAAATATTCCTCGCATTCTGCCGTAACAGCCGTGTGCATTCTTTGCACCTGCGACTTGACATTCCAACGAGTGCTTCCGTCGTCTTCTACGCCACTGAAAAGAATAAAAAAAACCTACAATACAATCTGAACAATCGTACGGCCTATCTCACGAGAAACTGTTAAAGTTTTATATATAAAGCGTATCGTGATCACACACACGCATATTTAACCGTCACATCTACAACAAGGGTTTTATTTTATTTTTGAGGAACAACGTGATTTCTATCGTTAAAAAGTAATTTTTATTAGCATCGTTTATAATCGATTCATAATAACAATATAATTTGTATCCTGTTTACAATAAGATTACTAAAGTAACAGTACTGTTGTAGTGTTACAATGATATGAATAATGTGCTAGAAGTGCTGCTATTAGATAATACGGATAATTAGCTAGAAGTGCTGCTCTTGGAAAAATCGACATTATCAGGATAATATAAATTATGAAAAACGGTTAAATCTATATTAAAAATACATATATTATCAGTTTCTAAGTCTTTAAATGGTACATAACTGTTGAAAAAGAATTCATCTTGAAAAATAGGCTTTATAGGTAACATTAGCGTATCTTTTATTATTAATACGTTATTTTCGCTTATTTCTGGTTCTGAAGAGCTTAAAAGTAGCGGGCACTTTATAGTTTGTATTACTTTTATAGTTTCGTCCCATTTATAAAGTTCTTTTTGTTCATAAAATTTCATTTGAAATCCTACGATTACATTTGGAAGCTCATGTTCTTGGCAAAATTGTCGGACATAATCGTGATACAACATACTTGAACATACGAAAGAGATCTTCTTATTCCTTAAATTGCAATAAGAACAACAATTTAATTCACCGCGAACGGATTCAATTTCTGGTCCTATGCAAACAATTATTAGTTCATATATTTGAGGCACAAAATGATACAAAATTTCCCAAAATCGCACATAGTGTACATCGATGAACTTTGCAAGAACATGAATAATAACTTTTCTTCTTCTTATATGACTTAGTAATTTCGTTTTCTTTAGTCCATAAAAGGTTGTCAGTGGTTCTGAAAAATAATCAGATAGAACGTAATCTATAGCAGTCCAAAATGAACCTCTTTTCCTCAATCCTGGATTTTTCGTAATGAATTCGTGCATGTCCCTCAAACGAGTAAACGGTTTAATATACTCAAAGAAATCGTATAACTTTTCAATCTTCAAAGACATTTTTCCGATATTTATATTGAGTAATACCGTTAGTCTTTGACAATGTTCCTTAGTATGTATTTTGTTAAAATACTTCTTGTGTCTTTGGCAATAGCTGACGGAAAAACATTGTTCGCAAGTCCAAAGTGTAGTAGACTGTTTACAACATATATGATAACACTTTTTTGACCACAAGATCATCTGCTTCTCATACGGCTTTAATTTACGCTCAATTTTCTTTTGGACTGACTCCAACAAATTTTTTCTGGATTTGATCCAATCGTCCAAATAGATTACCTCGCCTGTGACATTTTGTGGTTCTTTCTTTACAAAATGTGATATAATTTTACAGATTTTAGAGTATTCTTCATAGTGCAACTTTTTATGCTTGTTTGAGCAGTAAAAAACCAAGCAACATTTACAAGATTTGAGATTACCGTTGCCTCTCAACTTGCAAACGTGGCATATGTTCGGATTGAAGAACTGATTGTAATAATCTTTCCTGATTGGTCCTTCATATTTTATCACTTCACTACAATAATGCATATTGCTATATCTATTTAACGATCTATTATAGCTTGCGAATATTTTATATATAATATCACTTGATAAATAATGAGCGATACACGACACTTCAACGGCAATTGTACAAATCTTCGTCCAAACTCACTATAGATATACAATGATTGCCCGAAGGACGATAATAATATTGACGTGTACTTCTCAGTGTCTCGTGTCGAAACATGATTGTAGATATACGTGGAAATTTTCCCTCGTGCGCGTATGTAAACTGACACGTCACAGCTCCACGTCAGTTACTTCTAGAATGTATTTTGGAAAATTTGTGTGGTTCAAATTCCCTATTCAGGTACACTCTAATACTAGATGTGCTATAGTATATGTAATATATACTATAGTGTTTCTAGTAATAGAGTGCATCCAGATGGAGAATCTGAACGCAGCCTATAGTGACGTTCCGAAATTCATTGCCAGTGCTGAAATTCTATAATATATAGGTTTGTTCGAGTTGTTTGTACTATTCGCACTTTTACATCTAATGTCCGTTGCACACTAGTGTACCCCATACAATACAAATTTTCCAAAATACGTTCTGAAGACGCTCTTAAGAGGACGGAGGGACGTCATCAGAATATTTTTAGGACGTTATTTGAAAGTGTGTGTCTGAAAATAGCTAATATCCAATAAATTTATTTGCATTAATTGAACTTTTTACACTTTCACATTTAGTGCACATTAATTCTTTAGAGGTTCTAAAAATGACGTCATGTTTTCCGTTCGTGTTACAAGTGTAAATGCAATTCTGCTAATATACTTTTTACACTTAATCCCAAGCGAGAATGAAAAGTGTATTAGAATTGCATTTACATTCGTAATATGTGCAACGGGCATTAAGTGCAAAAGTGTGAAAAGTACAAGCAACTCGAACAAATCCTATGTAACATGAATTATAGATTTTCAGTACTTGAATTTCAGGACGCAGCCAGTATGGAAGTAGCTGACGTCAGTTTATGCATGCGCACGAGAGCTTCCACATGGGAAAATTCTCATGTCCTAGGTTGCGTTCCAAAACGTCCTTTTTGAGGAAATTTTATTCGATATTCTATAGTATATGTAACGTGAACTATAGGTACTGAATAAAATTTTCCTCAAAAAGAACGTTTTGGAATGCAACCCTAGCATCATTGGTCTACAGGAGCGAACTCTGAGTTGGCTTTGAGAGCCTCGCGCGGCAGGACTCAAAAACTCGACCTATGCCTGTGTGAATACATATGTCTATAGCGCACACACTTAGCTGTATCATTCGCGCGAACGCAACATTAGGGCCTTTGCACGTAAAAAAATTTTAACCATAACCGTAAGGTCGTAAGAAAACTGAGCAATCAGAGTTGATTATTCTCCTTGCGTTCGAGGAATAAAATTTGGAATTATTCTCCTTGCGTTCGAGGAATAAACCTTATGGTTACGGTTAAAATTTTTCTATGTGCAAAGACCCTAAGTCGGACAAGAATAGAGAAATCATGTTTTCTTTTTCCTTTATTCACGGACATCACTTTAGTGTAACTGCAGTTATATCTTCGCGATATCTACATCCAACAGTTTTACTCTTCACAAAAGACAAGTTGCAAGTGACAGTCGTGAATTTTTTTGTTATATTCTTCACATGACGGTGAAGGTCAATACAGAGTCCTTTTTGCATTTAGACTCTTGAAAATTTATAAGAATTAAAATGCAGCTTGTCCTTTCGGTAGTTTACTACACTCTTTATCGAATTAACGTTTAGATCTTTTTTCTAAAAAAAAATGCTCTGTACTGACCTGTATTAAAACCTTCTAATTACGAATATTGCAACAGAAATATGATTTGATCAGTACTTTGCCCATAATCTTGTAAAATACCAAGCATAGTTCATGGCTCTCCGCGAGAGGTCTCTAGTTTGACTCCCATGCAGACCCATAAGGAGCTATACAGATATATATAGATATTCGTTTCCAAGTAGAATATCGCAAAAAAGTTTGATATATATATACATACATATATATACAAAGAAAGATAATCATTGACTGCATTCAGCGAAAAAAGTTCAGTGATCGCTTAGTGATTATTATCTGTGATTGGAGCATTCTTTTAGATTCTTCATAAATACATGAATATTTACCAATCAGGAGCGATAATCATTAAGTGCTCCCTGAGCTGCTCTTTCCGCTGTATGCAGCTATTATAACAGAAAAATATAATTGTGTATATTTATATGTTGCGATATTAACAATTTTACGTTTTTAGAAAAAAAGAAAAGATTTAAAGTCTAAAAACTGAAATAAAATCTGAGATATATTTAAAGCTCATCAAAACGAGTAAGAAGTATTATAAGGCGATTCTTCGTAAGTATTTAATTAGAAGAAATCAGAAATAAAAAACGAGTAAAACCCTTCTGATATCAATATTAGCCTATCTGTATACTGATTCTATAATGATAACTATGTGGCTTGTTTTGTGAAAAATTGTTAAAATATTATGAATCAAATGTTTTATAGACATTTAACTGCCACATCTACGATTAAGGTAATTCTTTATAAAACGAAAAATGATATAAAAATGCTATTAAAAATAGGATAATTTTTATTAAGAAATTCAAAGTAACAATTTATTTAAATTCAATTTAACAATTTAACAATCTTCATAATAACAATTTAGTTTGTATTCTATCTACAATAAATCTACTAAAATAATAGCACAATTATGCAAAAGTAGTACCAATATTAGGTTGTTACTTATCTCAGTTCTGTAAATCTTTATAGATAATTAGATGTTGATTAAGCTTATATTTATAACCTAACACTAAGTCTCTGTATGATGCAACGCCAGCGAAATAATTTTCGTTATCAAGAATAGGTTTTATGAGTTTACATAAGATTTTTTGTATCGCATCTTTATCATTTCGCGCTTTCTGTTTGCTTGAGGAACACAAAAGTAACGAAACGCCTTGAGTCTGTATTAATTTTATAGAATGCGACCGTTCATATTCATCAAGTTTCGCTTCGAATCCCACAATTATAGTTGGCACCTTATATCCTAGAGGTGCTTGCGAATAATCGTAGTACGACATAGGTATATATAGGCAAGTAAGCTTTTTGTTGTTTCTTTTGCAAAAGTAACAGCACTCAAAATTACTATAAGCAAATTCTTTTTTGGTCCTATGAAAATAATTGTTAGCATGCGTATTTCTGGTATGAGATGAAACAAAATTTCCCAAACTTTTGCAATTTTTCTATTCGTAATTCTATTCGAGTGTGCGACTATAATATGGATGGTATATACTTATGTTGATCCCTTTAAGATACTTAATAAATTCGTTCTCTCTAATCCAGAATAGATTGTCAATGGTCCCGAAAAGTAGTCAGTTATGACGTACTCTATATTAGTCAAATGTGATACTGAATTTCATATATAGCTCGCAATAAATTCCAACATGTTTCCAACGTGGATTGTCGTAATTTGCATAAAGAAGCTACTTGACACATTGATTGATACATATGACATTGTTGAGATATTTATGTTAAACAATAGTATCAGTCTATTGCAGTCGTCGCTAGTATGTTTCATGAGAAATGATATTTTATGTTCATCACAACATAAGACATGTTTTTGATCACAAGATCATTTCCGCCGCATACAATTTTAATGGATGCTCGAATTCAAGTCGTGTCCATTCCAATAATATTTTTCTTGATTGGATCCAACTCTCCCAGGTCGTGAAGCTGCTGGTGTCGTTTTGCGGTTTCACTGTTAAAAAACATAATACGTTTGTACAAACTTCAACGTGTTGTTTATAGTGCATCAGTTAATGCGCCTTTGTGCAGTAAGATATCAAGCCACACTCGTCACATCAGATTGCCGTTGTTTCTCAACTTGTAAACATAACATATGTTCGGATTGAAAAACTTATTGTAACGTTCACTCAAGATTTTTCCTTTATATTCGATTACTTTATGAGATAGTTCCATATTACTATATTCATTCAACGCAGTTTGCGAGTATTTTATATGTAATATCACCTCGAAAATAATGAGCGAAACTTAACATTTAAAACGGCAATTGCCAAAGTCCTTATACAAATTCAGTATGAATGTTAAATGATTGCCCGAAGAACGATAATAGTGTTTATCTGGTATTAGTGTGTTCCTCTTTTCGTGTCTCGCACAATGTTGTCAATTTGGAATGTAACTGAACATATATAAGAAGCTACACAGATATCCATGCAAGATAAACGCGCGCGCGCGTTTCTAGATAGAATATCGGGAAAGAAATTGAAACGCACAAAGAAAGATATGCACTATCATACAAATATGTGTATGACCACATATATTTATATGTCGGAACACTTAAAAACCTTACATTTAGAAAAGAAAAGAATGATTAATTAAGAGACCAAATGCATGTTATTACTACAAAAGCTACTGTAGAATTATTTAACATTTAACAGTTTCAATGAATTATGTCAAGCTTTGATATAAGGATAAATTAAAAGAGATAGATCGTCCCACGTAAAATCGCGGCCGCGTCTCAAGCTATTAACGTGAAATAATAGTGTCAATCAGCACGCTCCATCGATAATACTGTTACCTGAACTGTGTCGTTGGTATGGGGGGAGTGAGGAGGATGGAAGGCGGGAGGGCGGATAATATCCATTATCGCGATAAAGATAATAATTATTTCCACTTTGAGCAGGGACTGGGATTGTTCCGCCTTGAATGATAGACCACGCTGCTGTCGCATTTGCATTTCCTCGAATGAGACAGCGGTATTGAAGTGGCGTTGGCTGAAGATATAGACCAGGTTGAGGGATACCGAGTTGCGCGACATGACAGCCTTGATTTGCACACACTCCGTATCGATAATAGATAGTCATACACGAGACAATTTCAGATTGACGCGCTGAACTAGATCCATTACATCATTCAGGTGGATCTAGTTCGAAGGGTAACTGACCGAGATCCCGAGTTTCCGACGCATCGGCTAATTTTGTTAATTTCCCGACGCGCATCCCTTCGAGAGATGCATACATCGATCCCAGATCCTTCCTCTTCCATTTCCTCCTAAGGACTATCCGTCCCTATGAGGACACTCATTAATTAACCCAAAATTGCTTAATTAAATCCGTCATGGCTTTTCCGCAAACACTGACAAGAATATCCAATCTAGTCTAAAATAAGGTAAAATCATTACTATTAGAAGCTATCGCGAGAAAGAGAAAGAGTAAGAGAGAGAGAGAGAGAGAGAGAGAAATGCTTGTCTACGATAGAGTGAAATCATTTTCACAGGATTAAAACGCTATATTATAAAGCTGAGATGTATTCAGAGTCACTCTTGACTCCTATCGTTATCACATTGTACTTCGATAAGATTACATGTGACACTGTTACACTAATCTATAAGATATACTAATCTATGAAATACCATAAGAACCAATAGCAATACTATAAGAAGACAAACTTCCTATCACATTGCTATCGCGCACAAGAACTGTCTCAGCCGGCCTCTATCCATTTTTTAAACATGCCTTCGCGCATTCAACTCGCGTCCATCACGTAGCCGGTATGCACCTGCGTCCTACTTTCTCCGATATTTTTCTCGCGCGACGATACACAAGATATTGGAATCCAAGTTTCTTCCCGGTCACTTCTTCGGCAAATTCCGATCGTCGGTAAATTCGTATCTCGAACAACGGAGTCTTAAAAATTGAATCTTAAATTAAAATCCGCATTAAGACAATGCCGCCTAAAATTAACGAAATATTGAGCAAATTTTATCTCCTATTCGAGAACAATCCAAATAGAAAATCTCTCGCCATTTGCGCTCATCTGCAAGAAACTTTTCACTTTCAATTACATTCGTATCATCTAAGCGTCATCGATATTTCGACATCAAAGCAAATTGCCATTCCCTTTAATTGGACTACTTGTATTTCTGATGCATCAGAATTGATGTCTTTATTTTCTTTGAGATATACGCAAAAGAAAATTAAAAACAAGGAGAAAGATGGAGAGTGAAAGGGAGAGGGAGGGGATCGGCAAATTAGCTGGACCTGGAACAATGCTGGTGGAGACGAGCGTGTCCGGTGCGGGGTGCACTCGCGCAGGATGCGCCATCATATCCTGAAGGGCCAATCAATTTTTTTAAGCCTTCGGCGAGCCGCGGTGACACAGCGAACGAACGCAGAGGAACCATTCATCCATCGGAATGACCCCAGAGGCGCCAATCAAACGCGTCGCCTCACCCTGAATACTCAATAGATATATATATATATATATATATATATATATATATATATATATAT
>NW_022639479.1:80118-105619 GCF_010583005.1 Odontomachus brunneus
TATATATATATATATATATATATATATATATATATATATATATATACGTATGTGTGTGTGTGCGTGTGTGTACGTAGGAACTCCGCCGAGCTAACGTCTATATTAATAGGAGGAGTCCGCTCTCGATTCCACATCGATCCTCCCTGTGTGGCGCCGCTTCCGTTACTCTCTCATTCTAGCGACCCGGAGCCGGCTCTATTAAACCCTCGGACCTCGAATGATCGTCGGTATTTCGGCTGGCGTTCGTCACCGCCGTTCACTACGGATTCCGATATTTCCGATTTCCGCGTAGCGACAATCGCGACCGAGCGGCTACTTCAGACCGAAATACCGCGAAAAACGGGAAGCTGATAATGAAACGCGACTGATGTGTCCCGAGAAAGAGAGAGAAACGTTCCGATAACTTCGTTCTCGCTGCGACCTGTACATATTATGTATAGACAACACCGGCAGGAAAGAAAAAGGGTTGAAAGAGTGGAGAAGAGAAGATGATCTTCGAAACGGAAATACACACGACTATGTGTCGCATTTGAACACAGTTTATAAGCCCGTCTTTAATCATCATTGTTGCGCGTTAGCGCGTAATATCGATTGCAAATTTGCACGTTAAATATCACGATTCGAATATTAATTCCTGTTGAAAGAGGAGTGTAACCGTCACGTGCACCTTTAGGAGCGGCGGTAGCCGCGAGTGAAATGCCTTTGAACTGTCGCTTCGGTTGCGTACCTCTGCGATCCTATTATTCCTTTGTACTTTGTACTATTTCTTTCTCCATTTCTCGTCGGGCACAAAAGCGAACGGGATAAAGCGAAATTTATTAGCGGCGAAAAGCTTGGGATTATTTCATTCGTTACCGCCACATGTGTATTCCTTTTATTCTTCCCCACATGTTTGTGTCTTACCCTTTCCACTTTAATCTCTTCTATCTCCTCCGTCTCGATTATTACTCCCTCCGCCTCCCCCTCATTGTTGTCCGTCTGTACCGTGGAATCTTGGAAACTTGGGACATATTTGTGAATGCAGTAAATTAAATATCTTAAACGCTCCACGTGACTCCACATTGTCTCCTATTCAATCCTCCGTCTCTCTATCACACGGAAATCATCTGATCATCTGATCGACTAACGGATCGTTTGTCGGATTGAACAGGGTTAATCGCGCGAGTTCTCGCTTAGCTCAGGCTCGTATCGAACGCTACCAACCCGTCGATACCAATATTAATTTAACCCCGCGTGTTCAACCGGCGTGTCATATGCGAGGTAGACAAGCGCGTATGATGCGGAACAAGCCACGGGAAAGCTCGTAGAACGGGTTTCTATCTCTGCATTATCATGGACCTGACATATATCCTCATAACCGATTATTTGACGTTATCATTGAACGTAGAAGCCGTCTACTACATCGTCACCTTCGCGAATCTCGCTCGAACGAGACATGTCTGAGTGTGACAAGCAAGAAGACGCATGAAGATCTCGAGATATCCGGGGCATTCGACGAAGTCAATCGCAAGTGACACAGTTTTACGTGAAAATCTTATATTGTCATGCCTTCGTACATACGAAATAAGTGATGCGTGAATCAGATGGGCCAGCTGGAGGTCAAATTTTCTCCTTTCGGCTGAAAGTATTAATCTTATCATATCGATGTATTCGCCGTGCTTTTTCAAACGTACATGAAAAAAGTTTTTGGATTAACTAAATGTTTGCGGAGAAATATGAACGAACCAGAAATTCCGGCTAAAGTCACCAGAATTCTGTTCAACTTAACAAGATTTCTGGTCATGCAAAAACTTGCAACTGTTTAACTTAAAGTTCTGATTAACCAGGAATCTTGTTTAATTAATCTTGTTAACTTGAACGGAATCCTTGCAACTCCAATCGGAATTTCCCGACTCGTTCATATTTCAATAGACATTTGGTTTCAATCCCAACAAATTCTTTTTTTCTCGTGCAGCAAACTCAGAGTTCAATTTTGGAAAGCTGTTAACGCTCGTTGCGTTGGAAATTATCGAAGATTATATCGATATATCGACTAAAATCGTCGCAACACGTCCTGTCCTCTTTTTTTCACGCGACGCCGATATTGATTTCGGAATTGCCAATAAGATACATTTTTCGCGAATGTTATTTTCCGGTACACGAAACTGTCCCCGTTGCTACCGGCGGCACATTGAATGCTCTTTGAAACGCGCGTCACCGCGATGCCCGATAAATGTCGAGCGATTAACGATTCGTGTCGAAATATCACAGTAATTGCCGCCGTCGACGTCGATCATTGCGCTCAGTTATTAGCTGCGTTTGATTGCATTCGATGCTTTGTTGCTTCTACGAGAGCCGGTGAATTTGCAAATCTGTATTTATTACAGTTACAGCATACATTTAATCGAGGATTGCGTGAGTGTTTCAGTATTGACCAAGTTGAAGCGTCGCGCACTCTCAAAATAATAAAATGTTCCCTCGACATCTCGATCTTTACAATTCTTTTCTAGTTTTATATCTCTTTTTCTTATCTTTATTTTTAAAAAATCAAGTTTAGCACCACATGTTATACAATAATACAAATGATACGATATGTTATGTATAATAATTAAAATATTAGTACATTAAATATCATAGTATGAAAAATAATGTTTTGAGAGACAACACTAATAAAAATATTGTACAAAACGAAGTTGAATATTATAAAGGAAGTCTTTGAACATCAAATAACACACACACACACACACATAAATCTCTGGAACAAAAGTCCGTAAAGCGAGCTTATAACAGTAATATTATGAAACATTAATAATAATCTTCGCGAAAATGCTCACGTGAGGAGCAAAATAATTATAAATATAATTATAAATTATTCGTACGGAAAGAAATAAAAGTCGGAGAAATTAAGCGAGGGAAACACAATAATATTGAAACAATTATATTTGTACGATAAATTCGCATTTTTTACAATTTATTTCGACTGCTTTGACATTTGCTGATACTCGCACTGAACTTACAGCAAATAATATCTTAAAACATTTACGCAAGCGCAGATGTGACAAACAAGAAAGTTAATCGAAACTCGAGACGTCCGATCGGTACACATTGTATCTCTCTAAATGTACACGTTAGAAGGATCTCGTGTATTTGTTTGACGCGTCGTTCGTAGTGTCGTTCTTACGCTTGGACATTACCTGTCACGTTCGCGAACGGAAGAGAAAATATCTCCCGGGTGAAACAATATCTCTCCACAGGGCTTCTTTGTAGCTGATTCGATTTGACAACACTTTCTGCCCATTGGCCAGGCAAACGTCTGGTGGTCGAACTTGTGATCAGAATAATGTCGCATTATGTCGGACGCACGTCAGATCGCTGATATCGTAAAACCGTAGCTCGGCGAGTGTACGCCATAAACAGCTGAAAAATCCGGTTAAACTGAGAAATCTCTCTCGCGTTAACACATACGCGGACATTTTATGCAATGAATAACTCCAGCTATGCGCGTTATGTGCGTATTATTAACTTGATTGCAAGAAGAAATGCGAGGTTTCGCCCGCATCTGAATAATACTAAACAATATATAATGAAATAATGAATTGTCAGAAATTGAGAAATCGCCTGAAATGATTTCGCAGTCGATCGTTAGAAATTCAATTCAGCCATCTATGTTCCTTAAATATGTTTCTATTTCTTGCCCGACTGTTTATGTTATCTTTCGATACGCGATGAACTGTACAACTGATACACGGCTGACGAATCCGTTTAGAACAGAAAGATTATTCCTAAGACTCATATTATTAGACGTTATTTGTTTCGTGAGGTACTCAGATTTGAATTTAGAATTAGATTTGAGTCTTTTATTTGAATCATGAGATATAACATGAGATATAACATTTGCAATTGCGCGGTTTAGCTGAAAAACTCACATCTCATTCTAAATTAAAATCGGAGCATCTCACCTGAAGCAAGTTTCAACTGACGACTATTAATACGGGACTAAATGGATCGATAATGGTCTAAATGATCGATAACGGGTCTAAATGGGTCGATAGAGTGATGGAGAACGATTGGAGAAAGACAACGGTTTTCGCAAATAATAGCATCGGGCAGTATTATGTAATTGAGTAATAATACACGGTTTAAAGAAAATATTCAGTTCCATTCTCGCCATCTATTTGGCGATCGGTCCGCTTTAGTCTTCCTGACAAAAAATCACGATATTACTCTGATTATATTTTACTGTTCTAAACTTTTATTTCGCGATTCGATCCTCATAATTTCAAACATATTTCTTTTGAGACCTTTTCGAAGGTGCGAATCGAATGCAGCACGTGACTCGACGTCACGAATCCAAAATTCACGGGTTTTCACATTTTTTTTCGCTGATAACGGATATATTTAAAAAATTATATTTAAATTTTAAATATTTTAAATATATTTAAAAAATTATATTTAAATAAATAAAAGAAAGAGAACTGTTGAATTTTCCTCGATAACTCGCGTTGCTGGAGGACCATCGAGGTATGCGGTAGAACATATTGCGCGCGCGAAATGGCGCGGTAAAACATTTCTGGAGTGACTCACTTCCTCCGGCCGTCTAAATTTTTCAACTGACGCGCACAGTCAATATCCGGCGAATCGTGGAAGTCGACCGGCGTATCCGGGACCGTGGGAAAACAGTCTTGGCCGTCTCCCGGTGCCAAATTTCAATGAGCGTCCTCTTTTACGAGTTTGGAAACGTCGCTCTCTGGCGTTCCTCCCTTCGCATTGCCTTCTGTACAGGCACGGCGATGTACAAAGCTCTCTTTCGTAGTGACGTGTATAACGATCGAGGCGGAAATGCACACAAACGTCGCCGCAGTTAATGACTTGGGAACAGAACCCGGCCCTTGGCACGAAAAATATACGATTATCTGCGAAACGCGACTTAAACATTGTCCGCGGGAATTTCCTCGATATCTCTAATCGACTCCATTGAAGGACGAATTCTTGGCCAATGTTGAACAATTGTAGATAGACAATCATAGTAGGGATGGGCAAAAAGAATCGATGTTTAGAAAACATCGATGTTCGCTCATTGAGGATAATATTATATGTAAAGAAAATGTTAGGGTCTCTAGAAATTCTCTATCCGACAGCCAATCAGTGCACGACTCTCTACATGTAATACCATCCTCAATGAGCGAACATCGATGTTTTCTAAACATCGATTCTTTTTGCCCATCTCTAAATCATAGACGAATGTTGTCTCTATACAGACATAGATTGGATCATTATTACTATCTGCCATACAATCCCGGCCATATTCTTGCAGCTAGACCTACAATGCAATTCGCTACGAATGCATCGGCACATATTCGCAACTTTTGCCGAGCTTTTCGAACGTTCCGTTCACCTCGCAGTTTGTCACGCGCAGCTTAGGCACGGCAACCCCATAACGCGACAAAGCCACCAGGTTTGTCGATCCTCTTTCCACACCTGTCCAGCATTCTTTTTCGTTTGTGACCTCGTGACGTATTGTCACTCGCAGGAGGGTTTCCAAGAAAACCAGTTACCGTTACGTCGACCGGCGTCGTACTGTGTGAGAGTGACGGTGCGCCTTCCTGTGATGTCTCCAGAGTCATTCGTACTAGCTGGATGCACCCATTCTTCGGCGGTTCGATAGGACGCGCCGATGGGTCGGTTGCTGCACTCGCTTTCGTTTCGCCGAATTACCCTAATAAACGCCATTGTTGACCCGGACTCGAGAGTATGCGTTTGGAAACTAGAAATGTCCGGCGGCGCGACGCCTCTCAATCGTCATTTGGTACGGCTAAAACAGAAACGTAATAAATCACTCGTCGGACAAGCCGAATTCCACAAGGGATACTTTGGAATCACACATCGCTCATAATTAATGGGCAAGGGAAAAGAGGCAAAGCAGGTTGGCATAACAGGCATGTTGGCCACGCGTTTTACTCGTGTATATTTATCATGAAAGATACAGCAGAAAAAGGATCGCAAAATGTTCCTTTCAAAATTTAGATATTTCTTCTTACATCACATTAAAATATCAGAAAAATTTTACAATTACAAGAAAAGGAGAAGTCTGATTTTGAAAGCAGCCGAGTAAACTTCTCGAATCTTAACGCAAGTCAAAGTACTCTAACATAAATAAAAAACAAAAATTATTTTACTCTGCTTATCGAAAATATGTCTTTACACATTTTCTCAAACAGAATAATGTGTGTAGAGATCTCATTTGCTACAAAATATTTCTAAAATATTTCTCAAGGGGCTGATGCGCGAATTTATCCCATTTACTTATCTCTAAACACTGTTGTGCATTAATTAATCAAAATCTCTCTTAAACAAAATAGTCGGCAAATCTACAATCAAAATTAATCATTTGTCGTGTATGAAATCATGAATAATTTAATTGAAGAAATTAATTAATTACTAATCAAATTTTAATGCGATTAATTATATGCTGATTAATAATTAATTTCATTAAACAATTTAATTATTCGTGACTACATATACCACTATCGATTAATTTGGATTATTTATTTGCCGATTACCTGAGTCAAAGAAAAAGTTAATCGATTAATGCCCAAAACTGTCACGAAACCATCTACTCCTATCATGATGAGACAGTCGGTTGACAATTAGTTGCTTGAAAATTTTTAAGGATCTGTTCCAGTTTTTCCTGTTGTTCTTCTTTCATATGGAGCAACGACACGACGCAATCAATGGGGTTCTCTCCTCGAATCTATTCGCTCAGCCGTAGAGACTGGACTGCAAAACACAATGTACAGTCTAAGTAACAGCTTCCGCTTTGAAGCAAGCACTGTTCTTAGTTTCGATCCCGCTATCTATAACCGGGATTCACAGCGACGAGCTCCAACAAGCGGCAACAATGATGTGCCGAAGGATTTAATGCGCGAAGATCTCTCGGTAGGTTATCCCAGACTGCCGCGTCAATTATCCACGGGGAACGTTCGCGGCTCACGCGGACTACGGAACCGGGGACTTCTCCATAGAGTCGCGGAACCGGACGGACGCGGTTCGCGAAGTTTGCCAAGTTCCGTGTGCGCCGGTAGTTAACTATAAGGCGTGTGCTATCTACCGGGGCAAGGTAGATAAGGGCTACCCCGGACTGGACCACGGGCGAACGAGCGAACTTGCTCGGGCCCGGAAACGTTGGCGCCAGCTAACGTCTCTATCCCATGTAACCGGGAAGCTGCACCCAAACGGCACTTTTGCGAGCGCGCCGAGGAAGATCGTCGAGAATAGTCAGTTGAGTCAGTTGAGTCGTCATATCGCGGTTTCGTTCGCTAACGCGAAATGATTAGCAAACGTGTCGCCGAGGAAGCGAAAATTCGCTTACGCAAACCTGCTTCATACGCTTAATTCTGAAACAGTAACTAGTAAACTACGCGTTCTCCTTCGCGTAGCGAGATCTGCGCGGGCACCCGAGAAATGGATTGCAAACTTGCGATGGTACTTCCAGAGTCAAGTCTTCTAATCGTTTTGGTTTCGCGATAAGATAACGGTGCCAATGCCTGGACATGGAAAAAGCTTGGTTGATTCATGGACAGCTAACCACATTTCAATTGAAGCAGCTAGAATATTTGGTTATAACAACTGAGTTCAGTCGGTTAGACAATTAAGATCAGTTGTCATAATCATTCAGCTGAAATGCGGTTGACTGTCCGTGAATTAATCTTTCTTTTTCTGTGTATTTAACTCTGGACATTGTTATTGTTTTAAGCTTTAAATACAAATACTTAAAATTTCAACATTATTAAATTATATACATATATTCTACGTTGAAAGCTTTAAAACATTCGTATTTAAAGACCAAAACAATAAGAATGTCCTAGTTTAGTCCTATCTTTATAATATCTTTACTAATGTCTAACTTTAAAATGTCCTATTTTTATTATTTAGATATTTTATGTCCAGGTATTGGAGTACCTTTACCTTACTCGTTGATTCCCATTCGGAATAAGTGGAAGGAAAGATAGGATGTGCCGCTGAGGTAACCCCATGAAAATAAGAATTTACCTCAAAACAGCAAAGCATCTTCGGAAGGATTCGAAACTAAAGGAAGAGTTGCAATCGCGAACATTCTTGAAACAGCTGCTCGAAACACCACGCGAATCGATCGACGCTGCCGCTCGTGACAGCAAAAAACGAGAGAGAAAGAGCAACGAACCCTCGCTCGCGCGAACGTAATAAAATCCCTGATCGAAAAAAATGGTTGTGTACGCGAGCGATGCGCGAGGTGTAATGGCCCTTTCGCGCAAATTCTCACACGAGCGCGGCTCGGAGAAACGAAAATGGGAAATGGGAGCGTGTGCGCGTCTATAATGGTGTTCGTATGACAAGCTGGACAAAGGGCTCGTCAGAGCGTCGGCCTCGGCCAGTGAAAACCGCCCCGAGGATGAAGGGAAGGGTTGGTTAAAAAATGAGAGGGAGATGGGAAGAGCAGTGAGAGGGAGAGAATGAGAGGGGGAGGCAAAGAGAGAGAGAGAGAGAGAGAGAGAGCACGAGGTAGGTCATTCCGACGTCGCGACAACGGTTACTTCGATTCCGGAATAAAACGCGCGCCGCCACTTTTTTCACTCCAACTCGCATTGCACCCCGCTCTCGAAACTCGTATTCAACGCGCGTATCCACCACCCTCGGTCACCACCACCTCTAAGCCGGGGATACCCGACAAAAAAAATCAAAATGAAAAAACTAGCGCACGCGTATCGAGAGAAGAAAGATAGATAGCTAGATAGATAGATAGAAAGAGAGAGAAAAAGAGAGAAAGACGGAGAAGAGAAGCGCGTACACATTTCTTTCAATTCGACCCGCGTATCTGATTGCGCGACGAGGATATGTAGATTCTCGTTGTCGCGAGTGCACGCGTCCATCGGTCCGCATGGATCTTCGCTCTTTGCGGACAATTCCCCAATTTCACATAGATCCTTGCGAGTTGCAGGGCGAATTTTCGCGTGTTCTTAGCGTCGCGAGTCTTACGGCACCACCGCCGTGTATTGGGATCCTCAGTCTACTATGGATCCTGCTTTCGCGAAAACTTCTTGCTCCCGAGCTCTCCTACGGGTCCTGCCTCGTAGGGATTCCCGGACCACGCGAATATATAATTGCACAGGATTCCACGCTTCGTAAATCTCTTACGCTCTATATTCTCGCCCCCTTCACGGTCTCCTCGGGCTCGCGGATTTTCGGGGTTTCCCGAGCTACATTCTTTCTCACGATCTTCCTCTTCCTCTCGCCCCGGACTGTTTATATATGCGAATTTTTCGCATGATTCACGTCCCCGCGATAGAAGAATGCGCCCCGCATATAGAGACACCTGCTGCATTGTTCAGATTGCACACTCTGAACGTGATAGTTATGCACGGCGGCATAGAAATATAGGTTGAAGGCAAACATATTTTCGGCTGGCGCGCCGTGAAGTCCCTTTTTGTTTCGCGGGGTGCGCTGTTGTACGGGCTACAATTTGGAGTGAACTCGCGACTACACATCTCCCTCGACGGGAAAAATATATAATATTGGGAGCGAAGTGCCGGTTAAATAAGAAAAAGCCACGTTCCCCATGGCGGACGGAATTTGCACGAGAAACCGATTTTTCAGCGGCGAGAAAAATACACTCGCCGGAAACCGATCCGCGCGACGTAGCCACATAAATTTTCACGTATATTTCATAATGCATATAACATATATTTATCTTACCAGCAAGCATTATTCTCGAATGCTTATTCCCTCGACTTTACGCGAATCTGTCGATATTAAAGCAATGACGAATCAGAAACTCTTAATATAGTAAAAGAGAACGTTGTTTCATTTGAAATATACAGACTCAATCTTTAATGGCAAATATTGCAAAGAAATACATATATATATTTTTTTTAATACTCTTCAATCTCTGTTTTAACTGATAATTAATAAGTATGAAAAACTAATATGTTTATAATAAATGTAATACATACAGACAATTTTTTAATGCGGTACGTACGAAATGAATTCGCGCAGAGGAAGAAGGACACGATCTTCGCGCGACAATAATACAAGAAGCAGCGAGAAGTTTGATTTCTCGATTTCCACTGAAATATCTTATCCCCATGTAGAATCGATTACCAATTTCTTTTTTGCGGAACACGCGTGACCGCGCGAAGCGCGAGAGCCGTCTCGCCCCGAGTTCCTACCAATTCCTCCAACGGATATTGCCGGAAAATCTACTTTTAACTTTCGACTCGTGGACGAGAGTAGGGGGAGAATTTTCAGGGCAACTTCTCGCGAGCGAAACAACCAAGAGAGCAACGCGAGAAAGAGTCCCCCTCCCCCCTCCCCCCGATATTATCCACCAGGCTCTCTCCCGACAATGCCGTGGCCACGCCGTTATCATTTCTCTTCTTTTCTGATGTTCTCTCTCGCGCGCGAAAACCACTGCCGTTTTACCGGGGCGCCAGGATTGCGTTATCCCGCCGACCTCGCGCATCGTCGTAAATCGATTAGCTGTTGATTTCCGTTTAACGAGCGCACGGCTGCGATTCGAGAAACGCGAGTCCGAGAGTGCTCCTCGGTGCGGCGGCTGCGAGGCACGCTGATGAAGAGCAAATAAGGACTCGAACATCTCATTCCGAGGAGCCCGTCGCGTGTTGCAGTGAGCTTTCCTCGAGCAGCCCCGTTCCATTTCTCTTTACCTTTCCTTTTTTTTCAGTTTTGTTTCCCTTACGTGATGAATAGCGTCGCGCGGGGTCGCCCGAAGTTACGTCGGAGTTTTCGCGAGCCGCTTCGTCTTCATATTGTCTCGGCCGTATTATTTTAGCAGTCTGATGTTACCGAGAGGAACCGGCATCCGTATCCATTAAAAGTCGCGAATGTCGACTGCCGCGCTAGTCGGAAACGTCGTTTCAATTATGGCAAGCGGACGGGCGCCATAGATAAATATTAAGTAAAGTATAAAGGTTAAGTATCCGCCGCCACAGCTCAAGATCTACATTTGAACGACAAAGTCAACACCGCCAAGTCCGTTATTGACACACGACCTGTATATATTTATATTTTATATTTATTTATTTTATACACACTTCTCGCGCAAGAGACCTCCACTGAGAGAAAAAAATGATTGATCTAAATAAAATTGTACTTATTTTTGTATTGTCCCAACTATACTTTTTGTAACAGAAAATGGAAGTAGTAGCATGTAATATAAGGTTATTATCACTAACATTATGGCAGAATTCAATTTAAAAAATTAAATTTCTTGGCCATAATTTCTCTATAGTAATTATTTCTCTATATGATCACAATTATACAAATGCCAAACATTTTTTCACAATTTAATTATATTTAACTAAATTGTTAAAAATATCACGACGAACAATAATCTAACAAAGACCTGTATTTATATGTTAAAATTATGTATATAAAACTGTGTTTCAAGAATATATTAAAATTATTGCATAGTTATACACCATAAATACACGATAATTTTCATAAAATATCGTCGATTGACGGTCAAATCTGACTGAATGATTGGATCAATTCTCTTTAACAGCCAGGTTACCATTTCGAAATTCACGAGGTATTGGCGGAGCAGACGATTTAGGTTTTCAACAGTTGTGCCGCGTATCGAGTGACTCTGCCGTGATAAAATTACGCTGCACGAAGCAGATTCACGCGGGTTGTCGAATAAGTCCGCGCCCATCGATAATCGTTCCCATTCTATTAACCCATTCACGTTCGCGAACTTATAGACGGCGGGCGTGCATTATTAAGAGCCCGGATGTTCCGCGAGCGGAGCAGACGAAACTTCGTTACTCGGTAATCGTCGATATCCGCGGCGCTTAAAATGTATCGAGCGGTGTGCAACTCCTGGCAGGACTTGCCGCCGCGTGATTTAAAAGCGGCGAGATCGCACGGGCGTGTTGGCCGAAGGCCGGGTAACGCGCGACAAGAGTCTCTAAGACCCTCTATCTGGAAATGCGCACAGCATCGGGAACGAGACTCTCTCGAGGATTCTCCTTTTCCCGTGTCGCGCGTAGACGTAAGGTCGATTTATTATGCGCCGTGTCCCGCTCGCGCGGATAAAAGTTCGCTCGCGGCCGTCCCGACCGGCAAGGAAGAGAAGGAGGAAAGAATGCGAGCTTTAAGTGTAAGACCGTATTAACCCTCGCGCGATGCACCTCAATATCAAATCTACCTACACAATGAATACTACCGACATAATCAGATCAACTTT
This sequence comes from Odontomachus brunneus, assembly GCF_010583005.1. Lineage (NCBI taxonomy): Eukaryota > Metazoa > Arthropoda > Insecta > Hymenoptera > Formicidae > Odontomachus > Odontomachus brunneus. The sequence continues at coordinate 92,339 of NW_022639479.1, forward strand.
GATTCACCTCCTTATGATACATCCTGGGGATAATACAAAATAATCTATCAATACATGTTAACATACGTACATATAAATAATTGATCTATAACGCCTATCTCCTATGAACTATAAATCACAGATATATAAAAAAATATGTATATTTTAAATATAATTCGACGAATCTCTCTTTAGTTTGAGTTATTGTTCAATATATGTTATAACGAAATGTTTTTTTTTCTAACTTTAACACGCCCTCTAGTGGGCAAACTAAGGCTCGTACAACAAAAATATAAATATTACCACGTTTTGCTCATAAAAAACTGAAGGAAATAGGAAATAGATGCGAATAGCTCTAATCATGTCGGCAGTGTTCATTGTGAAAGAAAGAAACGATTGATACAACCAAAATTAGTTACTTTTAGCCCTAACCATACCTGTTGTTATTTGTATATTGTTCTAACACGAAAATAATCGTGGTAATGGTGGATGCATATAAGGTTATATTATTACTAACTTTACAATAGAATTTCATTGAAAAAATGATGATAGTATTTCCAATACCAAATACTCATTTCTCAGTGTAGAACACGTTTAACACAAATCGAACAGATGACGCTTCATGAAGAAGCGCAGTTTTTCGTGTTGATTCGTGAGAAACGCGAATTTAGTTCTGTGTTGTCATGCAGGCGTCAACCTGTCTCCTTTGGCGAATATTAAAATGCACCAAGATTGTTAAATAACAAAAATCGAACGCCGTTAGCGAGCCATGCATATTTTAATGTCGTGCAGCGACGGAAGCACCACTGATTTATAATTAGATTTCGCAACAAAATAGTGGGAAGAGAGATGGGGGAGGGGAAGGAGAAACGAATTTTTAATAAAGAAATCAATAGCGCGCTGCGCGATTGCCACACTCCCGCGTTCACGCACAGATATGAAACGGAAATTATACATTTCCGGGCTTCAATGGCAAAACTGATATGTCGGATTTTATTTTATCATTATCGTCATGCTTTGCACCGTGGCCATTGTAATTCACCGTTCGCCCTCGAAGCTGCGGTATCAGTGTGCGGGATGTCGTGCGACGCGACAGGAAAAATTCGTCTCGCGATATGCACAGCCAGCGAAATACATCGTTACGGGGCGCGGAATAAGGACGCCGCAAGGGCGGCTTGAGGAGGGGTGAATAGCGGGCGCAAATATTATCCGTTCACGGCTCAAGCTCCATTATTGATTTATTCCGACGGCGTTTGACCGCTTTAACGGGATTATCGACGATTCTCCGTGTCGACTGTGGCAGAGGCGAGTTTACCCCGAAGTCAAGAGAGAAAGAGAAAGGGAGAGAGACGAAGAGAAGGCAGAGTGGGGCACGAGTCGCTTGCTTGCGTTTTCTTTTTTCTTTCGTTTCTCACTACCTTCCTCACAGAGGGCGCGTAACTTGTATTAAGGTGAACTTGTATCAAGATAGTCAACAGAAGGAGACCGATCGAGTGGCCAAGAATTATCCAACTCTTCACCCCCGTGTAGAACGCGCCATTATTATTTTGACGGTAGAACAAAGTTAAACATGGGCTCGATATTATTTTATCCCGCGTCGGGGCGGTTCCTGGTCGGCGGCTACTCGCCGCGAATAGACGAGAGTGCAGGATGGTGGTCGGAGATTGTTTTCGTAATCGGGAAGTAAGAATGGGGGTTGAAGGGGAATGAAGGAGAGGATCTTCTGCCGAAGGATCGCCTTGACGAGGTTATCATCGGGAAACCTTCTCGGCGCTGCATAGATCTAGAGCCGGCGCGGTCTAATATTCTCTTCGCAGGGATAAAGATGCGCATTAAGAACGAGTCGAAAGATTGGAGAGATGTAATTGTTCTCCCGAGATTCTCAATTTCGCTCGCCGAGAATCGAGAAATTCGAATTACCCTCCCTCTCTGCCCCGTCGCGGAAAAACTCCGGACACTTCTCTAATTTCGAACATTATTAAAAATGTTGAATTCCTCTCCCCCGCGATTTAAGATGCGAGGGTTGCTCCGGCAGGCCAGACAGGCTAGGAGGTGTATTAATCAGAGGAGCGGCTCCTTTTAACATTCGTTAATAGCGCATTCTGCTGTCGATGCAGCCTGCGGGAGGGCTTGATCTCGCAATAAATTGCTTTGGCGATTGCCCGATCGCGCGCATGGAATCGTAAACTCACGCATTCCTCGCCTCGGTCGGTTCGCTCGCACGGAACACGCAGACCGTCCAGCATCCGAGGGATGCTCGAGATTCGTCCGGGAACTTTCGCGTGGAAAACGGCCGACGCGAAAACGACGGAATTCGAGAAGGAGGCGCGTTTCCGCGGCTCGCCCGCCGAAGGCGGCGGCAACCGACCGCGGGATAGTTATGCGATCTGCGGTGGCGAATCCTCCCTCCGACTCCCCCGTCTCTAATCCCCGATCGCGATTCTAAACACGTTAACCACCTTGCGCGGCGGCCAACCACCCTCCGATACGATCGCGGCCGCGCCGCCGCTGATGCAACGCGCGCTGCAGCGCGCGGCGTCGAGCCGAAAGACGCACAACGCGCGGCCATTAATTGGATTCTCGGCTGGCAATCCCCGGTATGCCGCGCACCACCGCCGCGATTCCCGCAGCAACCCTTTCTCTGGTCGAGCACGCGCCAGTCGGCCACTCAATTAAACCGGCGCGATTCCGTCGCGATACACAGAGACGCTATCGATCTAGTGCACCTTTTGCTCCGCTACTCCATTTGAATTTGCCACCCGCGGACGATGGTAGTCGCGAAATGCTATCGGCAAGTATTGTCTGTTGGAGCTGTCGATGCGCTTGGGAGCGTTACGCTTGAATTGTTTGCGAATAGATGAATTTCATCTCTCTTCTTGTTGTTTTTATCGCTCTCGATCCCTTTCCCTCAACGAAAGATGCTAATCGCAGTTAAGAGGTAACGATGGTATTTTCGCAAATTCGAGGGCGCAAGTGAGTGAAGGGTGTTGAGGTTACAAATAAGCTTTGTTTGCAGTAATAATTTAAATAGAGGCGAAATTGAAAATGAGTACTTCTCGTGTTTGACCGTTTATCACTCGAGAACGTTCGTCAACGTTTTCGTTAATAAGAAGAAACACACGGTAATTCATGGCGACGAATTCGTGATTAAAATCGAGGCGTCAAAATATTTTGTGAGCGTCATCTTTAGCAAAGTGTTTGCGCGTCTCCTTCTGGTTTCTCGGTCATTGTCGCGGTCGGTCGATCAACCCCTAGGGTTTTGTGTTTCATCCACTTTCGCTATCGGAGTAATAAAAGACGGTGAACCAATCGCATTCCTACTCGCCACCCCGGCCGCGGAATTTTTCTCTGCAAAGACGAACTGCGAGGACCATTGGGAAATCAACAGTGATAATAGTGGTGGTAGTGATGGTGGTAGTAGTGACGATAAATCACTTTCGTCTAGGGATGGACAATTATCGACCGATGAATCGATATGTGACTCTTTTTTCTCTAAAATTGATTATTTATTCAATGTTTTTAAAGTAAATTATCTTCTCTATGTCGATAGTCTTTTTGCTTTGATGTTACTGGATTATATTACTACAAATCTTAGTATCTTCACCAGTCTCAAATAGGAAACATACTATAAGAATTACTCAATCAAAGTATCTTTTTAAAATAATGATCCTAAATTTACTTCATATAATGAAATGCTTAATATTATTGACCAAAAGAAGGCTACACATGAGCGAATTAGCTAATCATAGTCGAGTAATTAACCGAAAAATTCTAATGACTCTAGGCATAGTAAATTTTTAAACTAATACACTAATCTGTGTGTGTATATAGACGAATTTAAATTATATTTCCAATATAACAGATGTGTCATGTTTCGCTATATAACTTATTTGATTATTATTTACGCTCGATTAAATGATTAATAGTTTATGAAAAATATAGAAATTAATCGATTATTTTCGACATTTTATAAGAAGATTGATTGTGTAAAATCGATACTTTTGATAATCGATTATTTGGCGGACGATGCTTTTCTGGCGATACCCATTTCTATTTTCGACGCAGAATTGACGGCGGTAAGTTGCGACTTAGCGGCCGTTTGCCCTTTTTTCTTTCTTTGCTTCGTCCCATTATCTGTCTATCTTTACCCAACTCCTTCGTCCATCCTCCTCTCTCTTTTCTTCTTTCGTCCCCTCTTCTTGATGTTTACGCGACACTCATTCGACCGCGAAAGAGCTGAAATTCCATCGACAGAGCCGTTTTATGGACGCTCCCCGGGTGGATCAAAGTTTCGTCCTGGAAGTCCTATATATTCGCGCTTAAACGTTTTTCCCAGCAACAAAAGGTGCAGTCGGGTAAAGGGAGAATGGTAGAAGAAAGAAAGGAAAGAGATACTGAGTTATCCGCGGATAACGAAAGTTACGATGTAGAACGATAAATCGCACGGAGCGGAAGGTACCAGAGAGATAGGGCGACCGGAAGATAAAAATTGAATCGGCTCTGAGGCTTTTACGTTGAACTTAACCCTTTATCTGCGGCCCTCGCCGAAAGGATGTCGGTTTTTCCAACGCGAGAGTACCGTTTCTAAACCGATAAAAAACTGGCCATTTCGGCATATACCAACAAGACATTATTAATATTGACTTTAATGATAAACACTACGAAAGATATTTTGTGAGACAAACATTTTTTTTACCGCTTACAACGGGACAATAGTTAAAAACTCGAATTTTTCATTATAAGATAAATGAATAAGAAAAGATCTTACTGATAACATCAAACAGTTACGCGTCTACAAGCTAATTTATATATATATGTGTAATCTTTCTCACTGTGAAAACATCCTGCATGAAATTCTGTATAATACTACAAACCTGTTTAAAAAATCTATTACTAACATGATCAAAGGTTTCCAAACGAGTAAATCAATTCATATGTTCGTAACGTGCTCTCTTAAAATGAATCAGTGAATAGTCACTGATATCAGTTATAAGTATAGCACTGAACACTTTTAGTGCTATACTTATAACTGCAATCAGTGTATATTCACTGTTTTCAGTGATGTTTGATTGATTCATTTTAAGAGAGTAGTCAAAATGGAGAAAAGATTGACTACATTATAATTAAAGTTACTACGATACGTGAATCGTATAACAAATGGTCATTTCGTCAGTAGATGACAGAAACGAAAGGGAGAAAGAAAGAAAAAGAGAGCAGTTTGTAAAATTAATTTTACTCATTATACTTGGTGCACCTTCCTTCATTCCTCTTTCGGTTCTTCGGGGATGCGACAGGGTTGAAAAGACCAAATTCCCTTCGAGGGCAGTTTTGAACTCTGGCCAAAGACAGGAGACAGGTGTAATTATAATGGCGTAGTAGAGCGTTTCTAATTGTCGAATTCGTCGCCGGAATACCGGTACGCGAGAGCGACCGGTAACCAGAGAAGATATTTAACAGCGAATTCCCTAGCGAGGCATGCTCCCAGCGGCGTAATTACATTGTCAAATGGCAGGAACACGCGTGCATTTTCGAGCTTGTGACTGGCGCTCGCACATGCTTTTACCGATCGCGTTGTCGTGAACTTGAAACGCAGAGTATCTTACCTATATATTTGTGTGATCGAAAAATGTAAAAACACATTATTTATAATATCAATTTAATATATTAAACGTATAATCCATAGTGCACGATACCTTGCGAAACTGTATACATAGTATACGATGTAAAATTTTGTAGTAGTGCAAATGTCGATTTGGCAATTGTGTTGGAACAGCAATAATAACGTGTTTACAAGTATCTTCGTGTATCTCGAAAATTGTTGATAGTTTGAAATGTAACTGACAAGATACAACAAACTAACAGACATCTTTTACCCAATAGAGTATCACTAATATCACTAAACTCGGGAGGCATGGAGATAGATAAACATAATAACAGATATTCATTGATGTATATTGTGCATGCTCTCATATTAAATCTCTTACAATCTTTATTTTTTAAAAGAAAGAAACAACACAACAAAGTGCCAAGTGTACATCATTTCTGCCACAGATTGTGTGTGCTAAATATCTCTAGAATTTTTAAGAATAATATAATTAAATAAAGTGAAAAGCTTTAAGAGAAAATACAGACAGAATTGTCTAGGAAAGAATATTACAGTATGACCGTCGAGCATGTGAAACTTGCGTTACTATACAATGATGTAAAAAATGATTAATTAATATCGTATTAATTCCCCAATTAATTGTGTAAAAATTGAAGTTTGAAGATAATTTGACTTTTATAACGGTAATAGGGGTAAATGTCACACATTCTCAATAAAATACTGTATATAATCGCTATTAAATATATTCTTTATTAAAATCATTCGCAAGTTTGTTTATATATATTATATGTTTGTTTACATATATATATATATATATATATATATATATATATATATGTTAAAATGGTACACATAATCAGTTCTGAATATATGGTCTGAATAAACCGAATTTATATTTTCAGTTTCAAGAACAGATTTTACAGATATATCGAGAACTTCCATAAGAGAACAGTATCGCAATATACAAAATATCCTGGGTAGATCTGTTAAATCTGATTTTGAACTCGCTAAAGATAATTTTGGATTTAGTTACTTCCAACATTTAAATTTTTATAAATCGTTAAATGCATATTACGAAATAATATGCTTTCATTAAAGTCTCTATATGGTCTATTAGAAGCGAAGCCATTTTTTATTTGCAGTATAGGTTTTACAGACCTATCCAGGTTATGTTGTATTGCATTAATGTCCATTTGTAATTTATATGTTGATACACCGGTTAAAAGTAACGGACAGTTTTGCATCTGCATCGCTTTTATAGATTCCGACCATGTAACCACGCGATAAAGTTCTGCTTGAAATCCTATGATGACATTCGGTCGCCTATAGCTAGAACTAAACACATAATTATGATACAATAGAGGAAAAGAGCGAAGAATGAGTCTCTTTTTAAGTGCTTGGCAACGGGAGCAAAGTTTATATTCATCAATTTCGAACTCTAATTCTGGTCCTATCATTATAATCACTAATTCCGTCTTTCTATATAAGAGATGTAAAAAAAGCTCCCAAGCTGGAAAATTGCGTCTATCCACATAGTTTGCGGCTATAATATGAATGATGAAGGTACGCATTAACTGTAGTGAATGAAATAATCTTGCAGAGCGCAATCCATCGTATAGAGTCAGCGGATCTGATACATAATCAGTAAAGGCATAGAAATTAAATCCCTGAGTTTGATCTCTATTCCATTTTCGGTAATATCGATTACAAAAAGAATACATGTCAGTCAACGAATTATTATCTAGAAATGTATAAAATTTGGCATGTAGTGATTTATACGCCGTTTGATCAAGAAATATGATATCCATATTGACACTTAAAGCCATCTGGTAACAGTTGTATCCTTGGTGCTCATGAATTGTTGCATGTTCAGCACAATAGGAAAAGGAAAAACATATTCCACAAGTAAAAACATCCCGTCGATGACATATAAAACACGAGTTTGCGAACATAAACATCTGCTTTTCGTATGGCTCTAGTTTACGTGTCAATACCGCCTGGATTTTCAATATAAAATCATGTTGAATTTTCATCCACTCATCGGTTAAATGGCTTGCGTTCCAATACGAATATTGAGATATGATACATGATATAAGCTTACAAATGTCGAAATGGCTCGATAGGTGAGCAAGTCTATGTTCCTCAGAGCAGTAAGAGATCATATAACACGAACATGGTGTCAAGTTAACTTGGTCTGTTGATTTGCAAACATGACAAATATTTGGATGAAAAAACTGATTGTAATCAACACTTGCTTGCAATCGAAGATTTCTATTCACTCTATAGATATTAACCATGTCTATATGTCTGTATGCAATAGGTATATAAAAATAATTTATTTATAATATTCAATCAATTTCGAAATATTAAGCAAAAATCGGTATCTCTGCAAAAATAACTAGGTTCTACACCAGACGTGTCTCTCTTTTTCTCTTTCTCTTTCTCAATATCTTCAATAACTTCAGGCACCTATAAGATATCTTTCCCAATATCGATATCTATTAATAGCTGAATGTAAATTATATGGATGACACTATAGAAACAAAAATTTACAGATTAAGCTTCAACCGCTCAACACAACTTTTGCCAGATTTATAGCTCTAGCACACAGGACATGGCAACGTGGCAATGCGATAACCAATCATCGTGACGCATGTCACAGTGTTATATATCTATTATTCTCGGAAAAACAAGACGGTGATTGGTTATCACGTCTTGTATACTGGAGCCATTAGATGTATATTAGAGATGTTCGATTTTGAAATCAGTTTTTAAGAAAATTGATTTTTTCCTCACAAAAATCAATTTAAATAAATTCAATAAATAAATAAATTAAATTAATTTAAATAAATTCGATTCTGGTGCGATTTGTTTATTATAGATAATCGATTATAATGTTATAATCGATTTTCGATTTATAACAAATAGCACATTCGATTTATTGTCTAAGACTAACATTCATAATCGGATCTTATATTTAAGATCATTTTAAGCTCATCTTCAGATGTTATCGAATCGTGCGAATTCGTACGAATTGTTTCATTGGCAACGGAGATTATTTAAAGATAAACTTAAGACGATCTTATAAAAAATACAAGATTTCACCATAAATACCACCTTAAATTCCGTAAAGGCAATAATCTCTAATATTACCTGTTTTGTATTGTCGGTAGTGTCATGATCTCCGTCGAGTCTATACTATTATTACAAACTTTTTAAAACTTTTATTTTTACTTACCTTTTTTATCATTACGTTCCGTTTTTTCTACTTACCATCTTTACTGCTTTTTATTTATTTATTTACACTTTTTTATTATTTCTTTCCCAGTATGATTTTTTTATTTTTTATTTTTTATTTATTTAATTACTTAATTTCCACTTTTCAACGAAAACTATATTGTTTATAGTATCGATTAATAATGCGAAAGAATATTCATTTTATAATTCAGAAATGAGGATATTTATTAATAGGAAAATTTTAAGATATCATTTAACTGTTTCATGTACAATAATCGTTGCACATTTTCAACAAAACATGACGTCAGTGCTATTGAACATATCCTTTATTAAAATTATTTGCAAAATCACTCATAAACGAAAACTATCTTGTATATAGCGCACAGTATTAACAAAACATTAATATTATTATAACACATAAACAACACATAATAAACAATATATATCTTATTCATTTGAAAAAATATATAAAATAATACATATAATATATTATCATATAATATACTATATATAATTATAGTACATATTAATTAATATATAGTAATAGTATTATATATATATATATATAATATATGTATTATATAAATATATTTTAAATTATATATAGTATTATAATTATACCACCGCAGTTTGTGTGTGTGTGTGTGTGTGTGTGTGTGTGTGTGTGTGTGTGTGTAATTATATATTATAAGAACATTTAAAACTAATTATTGACAGTACTGTTACTTGCTTCAATCGATATGCTTAAATTCTTGTACATAACCAAATAAGTGTTAGGGAGGAATACATAACCAGTATCAAGGTCCCTATATGGCCTACATGAAACAAAATAATTTGTCATTTCAAGAACAGGTTTTATAAATGTGCCTAGAACTTGTTGTATCTTAATTATATCCCAATATGCTCGAAGTCGCGATTTAGCGGTTAAAAGTAACAGACAGTTCTGGGTCTGTATTGCTTTTAATGATTCCGACCATGACTCGCCATCAAGTTCTGCTTGAAAGCCAACAATCACATTTGGTCGCCTGTAGTCACTACTGAACGTATAATTGTGATACAACAGAGGAAAAGATTGTAAAATGAGTCTTCTGTTAGCTGCTTTGCAACGGGAGCAAACGTTGTGTTCATTATTTTCGTACTGTAATTCTGGTCCTATCATAACAATTACTATCTTCATTACTTTTTTACTTAAGAGATGTAAGAAATACTCCCAAGCTGGAAAATTGCGTCTATCCACATAGTTTGCGGCTATGATATGAATGATGAAGGTATGTGTTTCTTTCTGTAAGTGGAATAAATTTGCAATCTGCAACGCCTTGTATAGAGTCAACGGTCCCGATACGTAATCAGTAAAGGAGTAAACGTTAAAACTCCATCTGTTATATTTTCTTAGTTCTTCGTAATATTGATGACAAAATAAATTCATATCTGTAAAGGGTTTCTTCTTATTAAGAAAATTAGGGCATTTAACATATATTGCTGTCCACGGCGTTCTTTCAAGAAATATAATATCCAAGTTGAGACTTAACGCCAGATCCTTACAGGCAAATATGTGCAAAGATCTTTCTGACATGTGATCTTTACAATAGCTGATGCAAAAGCATTTTTGACAAGTAAATAAATTATGTCGTTGATGACATATAAAACATACTTTCGCGAACATGAACATCTGCACTTCGTACGTCTTCAATTGATATCCGAGTACTGCTCCACATATTTGGATCAGATTTTTCTGTTTTTCAATCCAACAATTGGCGGTTAAACGTTGTGTATTCCATTCTGGATTTTCATCTATGAACATTGCTATAACTGTACAGATATCTTCATGGTGTGATAGATGCTGCTTTCTGTGCTCCTCCGAACAATAAGAAATCATGTGACACCGTGCACATGATATCAAATTACTTTGGTCTGTCGATTTGCAAACGTGACAAACATTCGGATGGAAAAACTGATTATAATCAACGAGCGTTTGGATGCGATGATGCTGAGTTACTTCATATATTTCCATCCTGCCTTTATATTCGTAAGCAAATAAGTAGTAAGCAAATTAGTAATCAATATAGAAATAATAACCAAAACTTTACCTCAATAAAAGTCGTCAAATTCCATATCACGGAATCCACGGGTATGGATGTCTACGCAGCGATTGTACAGAGGACATTAGCAAGTATTTACGAATTATTCGATGTGTATCGAAAATTGTTTACCTACATTGTAATATAACGAACTTAAAATATCTGTTACCAATTGAATGTTACAAATAGACTCAATATAGGAGAAAAGTTATAGATAATAAGATATTTACTGACGCGTACATTCATTTCTTAAAGTAACAAATATTTCATTTTCCAAAAAAGAAATTCAATCTAAAGATGAAGCGCATACCAATTTCTTCATAAATATCAATGATTTATATAATATTAATATTAGCCAGTACAATATGAATGCCATGCTAATTCATTTATTGCTTGTGCAAAGAATTAAATAAAGATTAAATGACCGGAAGTACCGAATACTGGTCAGTGAGAACCGTAGCATCTGGTGATCATCTCTGATGAGCTAAACAATAATACAAATGTTCTCTTTATATTTCAAGAATAGGAACAGTAGGACAGGGAAGTTCGGAAAGGTTTTCAATTATTTCGTGTACGCGATAGCTGAAATATTTTCTTATTAAAACATAATTTATATAACTGTTATTTAATATATTCTTTATTAAAATAATTCGTAAATTCATTCTTAGGTCGAATTTGTCTTGTATATTGTTTATATAGTAATAAAAAAATAATTATATTATTATTTTGACTAATATAATATTTAATATAATATATATCTCATATATCTTTTTATAAATAATATCTTAAATATTATATTTTAATATGAATCATTATATATATAATATTTATAAAATAATATTATATATTAATATAATTATGTGATATAATAATATGTAATAACTAATTGTGTGTGTTTGCGCGCGCGCGCGCGCGTGTGTGTGTGTGTGTGTGTGTGTATGTGTACTGAAACTGCTTACTTTACTATGATCAGTTTGTATCATTTAAATCTTTGTAAACAACCAAATAACTGTTACGAAAAAATATGTAACCATTCTCAAAATCCCTATATGGTCTAAAAGAAACAAATTCATTTTCGGTATGAAAAATAGATTTTATAGATGTACCCAGAATCGTTTCTATCTCAATCGTATTGTAGTACGCTGTAAATTGCGATTTACTGGTTAAAAGTAGCGGACAGTTCTGTGCCTGTATCGCTCTTATAGATTCCGCCCATAACTTGCCATAACCAAGTTCTATTTGAAAACCAACAATCACATTTGGTTGTTTATAATTATAATTGCGCATATAATTGTGATACAACAGAGGAAAAGATTGAAGGATGAGTTTCTTCTTAGCTGCTTTGCAACAGCAGCAAACTTCATGTTCATAAGTTTCCAGCTGTAATGCCGATCCTACCATTACCACTGTTAGATTACACTTCTCATTTAACAGATGTAAGAAAAGCTCCCAAGCTGAAAAGCTACGTCTATCTACATAGTCCGCGTTCATGATATGAATGATGAAGGAATGCGTTACATTGTTAAGAAAATGTACATTTGCAGATTGCAACCCATAGTATACAGTCAATGGTCCCGATACATAATCAGTAAAGATGCAGATATTAAAATCTAAGCCTAGGTATCCATTTTGTTTTTTGTAGTATTGACTAAAGAATGAACTCATATCATTAAAAGGTTTCTTCTTATCAGGAAAATCAGAAAATTTGACAAGAATCTGTTCCCAATTCGTTTCTTCAAGAAGTAGAATATCTAATTCGAGACTTAACTCCAAATCAATGCAGGCAAATGCGTGGGAACAAACCTCTGATACGTGATCAAGGCAATAGTTGACGGAAATGCATTTACCACAAGTGTATAAATTGTTCCGTTGATGACATATAAAACACGTTTTTGCAAATACGAACATTTGCACTTCATACGCCTCCAATTTACGTTCCAGTGCTAACTGAACCATTTGTATAAGACTATTCTGATTTTTAATCCAATCGTTACTGTACAAACGTTGAGTGTCCCAATTTGGATCCTCATTTATAAACTTCGTTATAAGTGTACAAATATCTTCATGTTGCGGTCGATGCAGCTTTCTATGCTCTTCGGTACAGTAAGAAATCATATTACAGCGTTTACATAATATCAAATTGTTCGGCTTTGCCAATTTGCAAACGTGACAAACATTCGGATGAAAAAACTGATTATAATTAACGTGCGTTTGGTTATCATGGTACCCACTCACTTCACACATTTGTGCCTATATGTTCGCAAATAAACAACGTATGAAAATACTTTACTTGTAGTATCAATATGCGTGGAAATAATGTCCAAAATTTAAACGAAAATCGTCAAATTTTGTACCATCAGTATAGATGTCTACTCAGCGATC
>NW_022639479.1:105669-111106 GCF_010583005.1 Odontomachus brunneus
TATATATATATATATATATATATATATATATATATATATATTCATAGTTCGTTATATCTCCAATGACAATTCAGACTGTAAACAATTCTTGAGACACATAGAATAACTTGTAAATACTTTACAGTGTCATCTGTACGATCGCTGAGTAGACATCTATACTGATGGTACAAAATTTGACGATTTTCATTTTAGTTTTGGACATTATTTCCACGCATATTGATACTACAATATATATATATATATATATATATATATATATATATATATATATATATATGCGTGTCTAAATAAAATGCCGCGAATAGACTCGAGATAGGAAAAAAGTGTACATAATATGACATTTACTGACGTACTGTAAATGTCTATTAAAGAGCCAAATATCTTATCTTTTAAAAGGGAAATGAAAGAGGTCAAATTCACGCCAATTCTTTCACAAATACATTAGCAGTTTATATAATTCTCACTAATTATGCACAAAAAATCTGGAAATGGTGAATAACACAATTAAATCACATCGGAATGTTAAAGGAAATTCGAAGTCACGAAAAGACGGAAAGATTTAAGAAAAAACATCATACACAAAATACAAAATTTAAAAAATTATATAATATTAAGAAAACGATTAGTTAATGCAATGAATGTAGTACTAATTACGCAATTCTTTGTGTACGTTTTGAATAAAACATAAGAATAAAACGTAAGAACTTTCACTGAATATAGTCTTTATTAAAATAATTCCCAAATTTGTTCATAAACAGGATCTCTTTTATATATTATATATAGTAATGTTAGTAAATTACTATATGTTACATTAATATAATACATTGATATAATATATGCAACATTTAATATATTTCATTATATGCAATATTTCATATATTTTTATTTTACACACAAAAATATATGAATGTGTATGAAAAAAATATTTTAATATTAATAATTTTCCATATATATAATGATATATATTAAACAAAAAATGATATATTATATTCGTCCGTAAATATATATTCTTTATAACAATTATATACAAGTAATTTCATAAACAAAATTTATTTTGTATGTTATTTACGATAATACCAAAAACCTGATAACAGATTTATACACGGCATTTGCTATTGAAATGCGTCGAGTTGCTGGAATCTTTTAAGTTTCTGTAGAAAATTAAATATATATTACGATAAAATACGTGGCCAGTATCAAAGTCCCTGTATGGTCTAGAAGAAGCGAATTTATTTCTGGCTTGAAATGCAGGTTTTATAGATGTACCTAGAACATTTTTTATCTTAATTATGTTTTCTTTTATTTTAAAGGCCGATTTAGCGGTTAAAAGCAACGGACAGTTCTGTGCCTGTATTACTCTTATAGATTCCGACAATGACTTGCCATGATTAAATTCTGCTTGAAATCCTATGATTATATTTGGTCGTCTATAATTAATACTGTGCACATAATTATGGTACAACAGAGGAAAGAACTGAATAATGAGTTTCTTGTTGGCTGTTTTGCAATGGGAGCAAACTTGATATTCATTAATTTCATACTGTAATTCTGGTCCTATTATTACAACTACAAGCTTCACTTTTTTATTTAAAAGATGTAAGAAAAGCTCCCATACTGGAAAATTGTATTTTTCTACGTAGTCTGTGGCTATGATATGTATAACAAAAGTGTCCATTAGTTTTATTAAACGGAATAATTTTACAGTTTGCAATACACTATACAGCGTTAATGGACTTGATATATAATCAGTAAAGACATAGTCGTCCAAACAATAGTAATCGTGTATTCTTGTTTTATGATAATATTGACTACAAAATGAATCCATGTCAGTAAAAAACATCTCTTTGTCAGAAAAAATAGGGAATTGTATACTTAGTATTTCGGATATCTTTAGTTTAGATAATATGATATCTATGTCGAGACTTATCGCCAACTGAGTGCAAGTGGCTCCATAGTGCAAGTAAATCTGATCGACATGATCAACGCAATAACTGATAGAAAGGCATGCTTCGCAGGTATAGAAAATATACTGTTTTTGACATATAAAACATATTTTTTCGAACATGAGCATTTGCACTTCATATTGTTTTATTTTATGTGTCAGTATTATTTGAAGTTTTTCTATAAAATTTTGTTGTGTTTCAATCCACTCATCAAAAAATAAACTCGGAGTGTCTGGCAAACAAGTTTTCAAAAGTTTTATAAGTCCGCAAATTTCTTTATGCTGTGGCCGATGTTGCATTTTGTGCTCCTCGGTACAATAAGAAATCATACCACATTGACATAATATCAACTGATCTTGATCTTTTGATTTGCAAATATGACATACGTTCGGATGGAAAAACTGATCGTATGAATTATGAGACGTTTCTGAATCTTCGTAAGGGATTAATCCTTGCATATCTATATACCAGTGTAATCAGAATGTAGAATTTATTTTATTTGTGATATCAATTGAAAGTAACGCATAAAATTACATACCTTACCACACGCCGTAAAATTTTCTAAAAGAAGTCCAAGTTCAGTGATTACTGAAAGTATATTAAATTAACGTGTTTATAAATATTTCTGCATCTCTCGGGAATTGCTTACGAATTGTAACTGAAGATATAACGAACACTACGAATACTTATTATCTAAGAGAAGATTTCAAATAAACCCGATAGCAATAAAGGAAGATATACAACAAATATTTACTGACGTATATACTCGTACGTTAAGGTTAAGTCCTGTCAATTTCAACTACACAGATACTTTCGAACATTATCTAGCTATCTAGGTACTCGAATATACTATTACTCTCAGATATTATCTGATTATCGATTTTTTCTAATTACAACTAATGAATGCATTGTTGCTTCATATCTACTTACAGAATTAAAAGTATTCTCTATATCCTTTTTTTTAGTATAAATGGTATTACATGCACGTAACTATTCATTATCTTGTTTTAAAAAAGCAATATAAAGCAACAGATATACACAATTTCCTATAAAGAATGAATTGTATAATTAGGTTCACGCTCTCTCTTTTTCTCCTCTCTCTCTCCTTTATATTACAATAAGATAATATGTTAATTTATATGTTACTTGATAACTCGTGCGGCTGTTAACCAGATGTTGTTAACATGTGTTATGAAGTAAAAATATCGGAGAAGCTGCTACAAAGAAAAACTGTGTCTTTATATCGCACTCTGCCAAAAATTTTCAAGCCAAGAAAGAGAGAGAGAGAGAGAGAGAGAGAGAGAGAGAGAGAGAGAGAGAGAGAGAGAGAGAGGAGAGGAGAGGAAGAAAAAGAAATAGGAAGACACGCTTCAACCAAGTGTTCCGTAATGTCTCTATTAAAATGCAATCCTGCATCTTACCCCAGCAAGGACGAGCCCCTCTCGGCCACGTTGTCGACTCGTTTTCCCCTACTCCACCCATGCCGTTGCCTACGAGAAGACCCCCCTTTTGTTTCTCCTTTTACTCATTAAATAACCGCACTGCCGCTTCCGGACGACTCCAAAGAGTAACTTCTAAACGGCCCTTCCGGAAAATGCAAATGCGCGTGCCGCTTTCCCGCCCTCGGCACTATCCCCGCCGCCTCCTCCAGTCTGCAGTAATTAAAAGGGCACGCGAAGACAACTTACGTACCGAAGAAGTTGATTCCTTCTCCACCTAGCTCCCCCCTCAATCCCACCTGCCCACCGGGTTCTGTCGCTAATGAGAACTCGCGCTGTTCTTCGCTTAAGTACGTTAATTCGTTATTTCGACCTCGCCGAGTGGAGTTCGCCCGAAGAAGAAGGGGAACGAACATTCGCGTTGTGTCGCTCGCTGAACTTTCCATCGAGAGATACGCCGCGATCGTCGAAAGCGGGACCCAACGAGTCGCGTCTGAATACCGGGTGCGGGTGTCTGCGTCAATTTCAGACACTCGAGAACTTAGAGGAAATAAATTACCAAAATCGAGAGGAATATGCGAATATTTATAATAAAAGAGATCCATTGGACAAATCGATAGGATAAATAAACGTCACAAATTATCTAAATGATAGTCGATTGATTCTCACAAATTTCATGAGAATAGCAAATAACTCTTTTTAATGAGAAAAAGAAAAACGAGAAAGTCACAGCCTCTGTAATTTTTCACGTAATCGGCATTTTGTGTCAACGACATTGCTTTACATTATGTGAAACCCAGATAAATTTCACTGCTTCGTTATTCAAACTCGTATCGTGAACGCTACCACAACGAACTGGGAACGTGCAACAATTAATTTCCGCGCGGAACTCTCTCACGCAGAAACGTAACCATGCAAATAAAGCCGAGTTTACGGCACGCACGTTTACGGTCGCACGCCGTCGCTCTTTCCATGTCGTACATATTTACGGAAAGTGCAGAACAATCAGATCGCGTCGGACTAATCAAGAGCGGATCGTCCCGATCCAGGGCCCTTCATGGTCGGCGCGATTACGGGACTAAGAGCCGTGCGAACTCGAGATAGGATAGAGGGACTACATGTTGTAATAACATGCCCCGCGCATACAACGCATGCAACCTCCGGCCCCCGCGCGTATTCGGCATCGCGGCCCCTTCACCACTCTATGCACCACCCCCGTGTATTAGGGGGCACGTATCTGACCGTGCAGATCGCCCTCCCGATCACCGCCCTCCCTTCGTCGCCCTTTCAACCCGGAGCCGGCGCGGAATGCGGCGCCTGCACTCCATTACGCCGGCTGATTATTCGCTATTGTCCACCTGTAAATAGAATATATCGGCTGTTGCCAATCTCCATCTACGTCCTCTCAGCGCATCCCGGCGCCGCCGCACTATCGGCCCATCGGATACACGGACGCGCGGCAAATGCTAACTTACATGTCGCATCGTCACAAATCGCCTCGCGTCTCGGCACCAATGGCCGGTCTTTGACTCTCCTCGCGGATTTCCGTGCAATTTTGAGAATTTGCCGGTAAATCTCGTCAATCCACTGAAAAGAGTTCGTTCGTTAATAGCCGATTATAGTTTGTAAGCTAATGTAAATATCGCAAATTTATTGTTCACTTTGGAGAGCGAGAATTAAACTTCCCGATTGAGCTAATGACTCGAAATGTAGTAAACGCTGAAGTCTGAAATCGGACGAGAATTTAATACGTCGCAATAACCGCAAAATCGAACAGACGAAGCGCCGAAAGAAAAATGATGGAAGGACCGATATACGGTGTAAGATAGATAACATTTGTCGACGGCTCCATGTGCGAGTAATTAAGATCCGAAGGCACGTGTGGCGCGCAAGCTGTCGCCGCATCTCAACGGATGTAGCAAACGGAACAATGGCACTTATTCGAGGAGAGAGGTAAAACAAAAAAGGAGAAGAGTAAATTGACACTCTCTCTCTCTCTCTCTCTCTCTCTCTCTCTCTCTCTCTCTCTCTCTCTCTCTCTCTCTCTTCCTCTCG
>NW_022639479.1:115397-139404 GCF_010583005.1 Odontomachus brunneus
TCTCTCTCTCTCTCTCTCTCTCTCTCTCTCTCTCTCTCTCTCTCTCTCTTCAAAAAAAGAAGAGCAAAAAAGGAAATTGGCGAGAGAGAGAGAGAGAGAAGTACAGAAATCTGTATAAAAAGAAAGAATAAAAAGAAGAGAAACAACAGCAGCGGTTCACCAATGCATCGCTATATCATTAGTGTGTCATTGGCATTGTACATGAAATCTCGGAGCGTCAAATAGCGCCGATGTCCCTCCACTCGTCGTGCTGTTTGCCTGTAGTATTGCTAATGAGTCAGCTACGACCGATGAACCGCGCGAGGAAGGACGAGCATCGTGGGAGGAAGGGAGAGAGAGAGTGACGCGGAGCAGGAGGTCCTTGAATCCTGCCCCTCAAAGCTAATATAATTATGGAGCGTAGCAGGACCCGGCGAGCAAACGGCTCACGGATACAATCAGGACAATCAGCATGATTGGCGGTCTCAAGTGTACACACGAGAAACTCTCCGGGCGCCAAAAGCTTAAGACCGACGATCACGTCGCTCGCATTGTCCCCGACGTTGCTCCTCGGAGACCGGTCGCGCCGCACGGGGTCCGCGATAAGAAACGGGATGTCCGCCCTCGCGTTCTCTCGTCGTCACGCGTTTCCCGAAAAATCCAGAACAATCCCGGAGCGAGCAGACGCGGCGTCGGCGGGATTAACAACGAGATCTCTTCATCCCGTGAACAACATCGTTCGAGCGAATGACGATCGCGTCCTCGTAAGGATAAACGTCCACTGGAGAATAAAGAAGAAAATCGCGGAGTGATGCGCGTGAATTCGTGACCTCACAGTGACAATTGAAATTAATCGCGAAGAGGAAAGGACGACGCTCTTGAATACATCGGGTCAGTTAAAAAATTCGGCTCAATTTATAAAAGGCACCGACAATTCTGGTAATGTCAATGTATCATACTTTATTAGTGAAGACTTACAGATGGCGACTGCTCGCTCGACTTGATGATTTATTTTATTTTTATTGAATGCAACAGAACTTGACTCGAAAAGCGAATCGAATTTCTCGACTAATATCGCGATAATATTGCCCGATAATATCGCGAGTAATAAAAACAAACCCTATTTACTGACGTACTTCTCTCAAGTATTCCATTACAAATACAAGGTGTTTCTCCGGGAGCGACTTCTCGACGATAGATTTCTCGGGTAACTCGGAAATAAGAATCTCTGTACGAAAATGTTGAAACGACGATACCTCTCGTCGGAATGAGATGACGTCCCAGTATAGCTAGCTATTTAAGAACAACGATCGTTCCTCTCTTTTGAGCGCCTGGATATTTATTTAAGCTCCTGATCAAGATTCTCGTTCGCTTTTTAATTAAAAGCAGCCGTCCGTATGATAATTAAAGGCGCGATCGAAGAATCGAGATCGCGATCTCTCTCTCTCTCTCTCTCTCTCATTCTCTTGGCCGCCGAAGGTCGAGTAAAGGGGGCCCAATGCAAATCTCAGATCTCATCGCGGAGACGATATTCGCAAACACGCAAATAACCCGGCCGCTCGACCCCGCGAGCTGTTGACACTAATGAGTGCCCGCGAGGCCGACGAATCGGGTTTCGATTTCGATGATCGCCGACGGTCTCCGACGGAGGGATCGCCGTCACGAAATAGGAAATTCGATCCCGCAGGTCGGTCGAGCGGTACCAGGCGTCGTCACCAGGCCTCCTCAAAGGGAGATCCCGGGAGATTCCCTTACGCGGAGAGAGGGCCAAATCCGAGCGTTGTTTACGCAGCATATTTGCGCCGTCGATCGATCCGTCCGCTTAATCGAAGGGTGCGCCTAATGGAATTCGCCGTACAAGGGAATAATTTCCTATCACCGGGGGGGAATCCGCTGGCACGATCGATGCCATTTGCCGCCACCCGCGTTTCATTAACGCCGCTAAAAGCTAAATTAAATAGCTCCCGTCGCGAGACGCGCCTTGCTCTCACACCCGCGACGGCCGTCGTAATCACGACTGGCGGATGAAGATCACACGTGTTTTGCTTGTTTTCCATAAAGGAAAAGGAAAAAGAACAAGCTTCCTCACATGTCGACACGACCATGAGAATTCGTGAGGCAAAAGCCGAGTGACACGCGCGCGTAAATATTATCGCGCACACGTCCATGGATTTTCGCAACGCGTAACTAAAGATATTCTTTGATGCGAGAATGCCTCTCACATCGCAGTTACTTTATAAGTATAAAATATGTTCTATAGACGAAATATATCGGAGTGTCTCTCTCGGAACGATTGCTGTAGTCTTCTAGATGTAAGGAAGAATATTTCTTCAGCTTTCCGTGAGGTCGCAGCACCGGCTGGACGAAAATAAGACTTTATTAGCTCCAATTCGGTCTCTCCCGCTCTTGTTTTATTACTTAGTGTTCTTTTCTTTTATTATAATTGTAACCACAAAATTTCATCAAGCAAGTACAAAATTATGACTTATTGATAGGATTGTATATAAATATCAAGTTGAATATACGATCATGTATGTAAAGACGGAACCGAATGAAGGCGTTGTCGTCTCTCAAAAAAATAAATAAATAAATGATTCCAATTCATTTAATCGCTGACGAATTAATTAACTGTTGATTATTATTCGCCGAATGTCCAACGCGAGAAAACGAGAGCTTGTTGTCAGGATGGGATTGAAAGACGCGCGGTGTGCGCGAGATGAGTATATTTACGTTAAAAGTTGAGCAAGCTGTACGTCCAACTGCGGCAAGAACTGCGTCTAACTGTTGTGTCTGAGTGTATGCCTGAGTCCAAACTGTCTAACTGTGTTTTGTCTAACTGCCTGACCGCGCTTCCGGATGCGCATTTATGGTCTTTATTTCCTTGACGCCACTCGGAGACGACCATTGCCGCTGCCACGTCCCTCGTCGTCGTCTAAACGTTTCACGTCGCGTCGCGAGAGATACAAATAGAATTAACATCCGTAAGGGACGAAAGTAGACGGAGATAACAAAATAATAAAAGTCGCTCAACTAAAATCCCAACGCAAGGGTCATCTGCGTAATATTCCGTTAGTTACAAAGACAAGAAACAGAGAGAGAGAGAGAGAGAGAGAGAGAGAGAGAGAGAGAGAGAGAGAAGAGAGAGAGTCGCATCGCCACGACTCAGAAGTTAATCAACTTTCGAGTCGACAAATCTACCTCGACAATAGCACGACGAGTTCGTCGCTTTCGTCGTCCGCGGAGGGCACCGGAAGAGGATCGCGCGCTCGAAGGAGATCCCTTCTTGCCGACTCCGACGCCCTTTGCCCGAGCGTATCTATTTCCGCGCATTATACCCGCGCTACGTGTGTCGCCGGCGAATTTCAGCTTCTTATTATAGAGGGGAGCGTGAGTGAACGCGTATATACACACGGCAGCACACACACGTGCGCGTCCGCACCCACACACACATACACACGTGCTATCCAGCGGAGACGTCAGCCACTGGTCTGGAAGCGCCGATAACCACGTACCGTGTTCAATGCTCGAATTCGAAATGGCGACAGCCCCTCGTCGTGCAATTTCGTTCCGTCGACGGCTTCCAAAGCGAGCTTCCGAACGGACGAGCCCCGCGCCGCACGCGACTCCGCGCTCCCAGTAATTCCCGCGGCGGCTCTGGAAATCAGAATCTTCTCCGCGAGTGGTCACGTACGCGGGATGTCCGGCACTCCCGTGGAAAATACGGACTCCACCCCGATTGGCACTCGTCGCACATCCCCCTCTCCCACCAGCCGTGCAAAAATGAAATAAGCGAGACGAGCGAAAATTCAGCGCGCGACGAGGCCGCGACGCGATTCCGTCTCGTGATCGGCGAGAATTTGCGAGAAAGCGCCGGAACAAGGAAACGGACGTAGAATAGATATTCGACCAGAGGGACCAAGGACGAAGAACAGTAGGAGAAGCATTCTGTTTATGTGTAGCAGGATACTTCGTGTTTTGCCACAAAAGACCTGATGTATCGCCTTTCCCTTTTCCGCTTTGAGCAATTGTGTCCTCCTGCTCCTTGGAAGATGTGTATGTCTGCAACGTGCTATTAGGTGACTCGAGAAGGACTTTTCTGTTACATGGAAAGAAAAATCTCAGTTCGGATAACTGAATGCGGACCAGAGAGACTCGCTGACGAGAAACAATACTTCTGCTACCGTGACCGAAAACATTCGTCTGAACATTCGGCTGCATTAAGACTCGGTTGAGATAACTGAGAGCGGTTGGCTGAGTAGAAACCTTCTGCTTCTATACCTCTTTCTGTTCCTACAATCGAGTTTTTTACCTAGTTCCCAAGCGGGTGTAACAGGAGATTTAGTTACACTAACGGAATTGTTTTTTCCGTGTAGCGTTTTATCAGTTCTCTCTAACAGTGTTTTGTTCCAACTGTTATCTGCGAGTCATCCGCTACGTGTATGCCACTCTTATTCCGATAAAGTGCGTCTATAAAACTGCAGTATTATCGTAACGATATGGGATAATACGAGGACTGGTGCAGGAGACAAGCTAAAAGCTAATAACCGGCGAGATCCCGATTTTCTAGAGTACATTAAACTAAAAGCAACAATTGTTGACTGCATCATATATTCTTCTTCTTCTTCTTTTCCTTTTTCGGGATGAGCCCGTGATAATTGATAATTTTCTGTTTCCTTCTCCGATTGAGGCTGCAACGCGCGTATTCAGGTGAATTAAACGATCAATAAAGAATAGTAATACTTTCTCGATGAAGCGCATTCTTTGCCGGCAGCCGATCGCGAGAGACTATTCTATAGTTTGAAAGATAAATGCCTATCTCGAGTCGTGCCACGAAATAACACCGCAATAATATCGCATCGTAATTGCGTTACACTCGTGCCGAGTAAGTGACGGGGAGCAACATCAATCGACGTTAATGGATTAATTTCTAGCGAACAATGCCAACAATCTGCCGCGCACTGGGAAGCGCGGCATTACACCTTTCGAGCGTTATCCCGAGAACTCCAAAAGCCAGCAGGTAGTCGATCCATCCTGTCAGATGCGTGATCGCAGCGAGAGATCACGGAGGGTTCTCCCGTTGAAGAAAATGCAACGTCGCATTGCGTCGGCGAAGAAACGGAGGTGAGACGAGACGAAGCGAGAGGAGGTCGGTCTCCTGACCGCAAGGAGCGTGCATAATACGGACTGTGTCCTCATTGTGTGAGGCAAGGGATGCGGACCCGAAGAAGGCGTTAATCGCATTGAAAACTGGCGCTCCGTGTCCGACTTGGTGCCGCGGCCGGTTTCAGTCACAAGCAACCGGAATCGCACTCCTTCACGCTAAAATCGCGGAAAAGTCTGGGAATTCGCCGCGGTGCGGATTTCCTCGGGGACCGTCCTGCCATTGAGAGGTCCTGAGAGTGTCGGTTGCACCTCGTGCGACTTCATGGGATTCGTTGGATGTAACCTCCAGCTGCACGGCCTTCAAGTTTTAGTCGCCGGTAGTCGGACGAGGTACAGAGATGTGCCATATATTCTCGAACGGATTGCGACGGTGTATTCTCTAAAGTACAATCACTGTATTCTTCACTGAAATGTTATATTTCTAACTAGTGGTTCAGTTCGAAGGGTGGCATTGCAATCAATAAAATTGCACTGAAAGAATCAGTTAATTGCAGCGAATATTCTCATTATTAATACACTTTGCACAAACACAGGCATTGTCGTTACACGCAAGGCGCATGAAAGCCGTTACTTTCATCACCACAAACGCAGAAAATTAGATTTTATATAAAACATAATTTTTGTACTACAAAATTTGCAGTGAAATCTTCCTCCTACTGATAGAAATCAGTGACATAGGATAAAAGTACTAATATCCGCATAATCCTGGCCATTTTTATTGTTTTGGTCTTTGGATATGAATATATTATATTTAAACTTTTAACATAAAATATATATACATATATTGCATATGCACATGTATTCTATGTTAAAAGTTTAATATTTGTTTAAATATTTGTATATTTAAAAGCCAAAACAATAAGAATGCCCAAGATTAGGAATACTCGCCGTCGGAAAAGTTGTCTGATTTTTTTTTTTTTGTAACTTTCGAAACCTATCTGTCTTACCCAATAAGAAAATTTATTTTCCAGTAAAAGAGCTCTCTTATTGGACAAGACAGGTAGGTTCCGAAACTTACAAAAAAAAACCAGACAATCTTTTCGACGGCGAGTATATATATTTGGACATTGGTACCGTTACCTTCAGACAGAACATTAAAGTTCGAGAAATGTTCGAGAATCAGTGAATACCACCTGATTATCGATAAAATACTCCTTTTACTGGTTCACAATTAGAAGCATTTTTATCAACTCACTTTAGAATAGAGACATGAAAAATATGGGAAGATAAATTCGTGAAGATACGAGATCTATAAGACAAAATGTCTCGCGACACGATTTCGACATTCCTCGCGCGCGCATCGTCTTTGGATCTTGAAATAATGACAGTGGCTGTTAAATCGCGTTGATCTCCAAGATGTTCGATCTTTGTTCATCTTTGTTTGATCTTTGGTCACAACTAATGCGCACCGTTAAAACTATTAAGACAGTAACGCTAGCTTTATCGCAAGCAATCAAAATTGCAATTAATATTAAAGGCGAAGCGAGGGAAAGCGCGACATCGGTTTCACGGAAAATGAAAATAACCCGGATTTTAATTAAGATGTTCGCCTACAATAAACCCGCATAGCAGAAGAATAACATGGTTCTACCCATAATCCTTTGTTGCCAGTGTCGACTGAGAGAAAGGAAAGAGCGCGCACGTTTGTGTACGACGTGAATCCAAGAGTCGCGCGCGCGACCGCCGTCGCTTCCTCCGGGCGAAGAAATGCCTCGAAAACCGGAAGATCTCAGAGCTCCAATTTTAATTAATACCGCTGAGCAAACAGAGCGTTCCCGCCCTAATCCATTGTTATCCTTGCAATGCGCATCGGCTGCGCCGAAACGATACAACCGCTCTGTGTCGGCGGATTTACTCGACGAAAGTCCGCTTTAGTTGCCGTCGAAATAGCAACCGAAATACTAGCCGAAAATGCCGAAGCGTTTGTGAAAATCAGTCGAGATGCTCGTGATCTTTCGCGAAAATTACGAAAAATATTCGCTAAAATGGCATAAAGCAATTCTACAGCCGAGAACAATCGCTAAATCTGTTTATTTTTCTATATATGTAAAATTATATAATCATTGCATTGCAAAAATGAATATTTTGCATAAATAAAAGGTGAAAGAAAATTTTACAGTTTCAAATCTATCTCGATTAAGTATTATTTAAAAAATTCGAATAAAAAATTCAGTAGAAGCTACTTATTGTCATTTTTTACTCACGGGGAAAAGAACATAATTTATGAAATACTTTATACATATGTATATAAAATGCACATATAGGATAAATATAATAAAAATAATTGTCTTTTATTTTGCTCATATAAAACAGTCGTATTTTGTCAGTAATGGATAGGACACTGTATCAACAGTTTTTAATTACAGAAATATCATGTCAATATTACAGCAATAATTTATTTAACATACTGATAACTGTCTATTGATTTTATTACATTAATATTCACTCTCTTCATTGTTGATTTTAAATGATACATTTCTTACCGATAAAATTGCAATATCGCAAATATTCAAATCGAAAATAACGCAATTATGATTTTTTACCTTTATTATATATATTATCACGACAATATCTATTCATGTTTTGAAATAATGTCCTTCTGAGCACTAAATGTATACCAAGCAAGCTCCAAGTATACCACAAATTTAGACGCCATACAGAAACATCCTCGATAGTACAATGGCAAGTACACCCGGTTGATTTAACATGGGAGACCGTGGTTCGATTCCACGTCGAGGAAATTTTTTTTTTTAGAAAACCTTAATATAATAAAAAACTGTACTTAATTTCTTTTAATATGTCAAAATTATAAATCTCGACTTTTTTGTATCACTAGTTACTGAATCTTTCTACGTTATGTATATGCTATTAATGCACATAAAGCATAGAATTAAATAGTAAAGCATGTGAAACGATACAAACGAAGAAAAAAATAGCATGACATGAGATTTGCAAAATAGTGATTATAAAAAAATGTATCATAAATCATTAATACAGAGCAGAGTATACAAAGCAAGCTCCAAATATACTACAAACTAAAGGCTCTCTACAAAAATATCCTCGATAGTACAATGGCAAGTACACCCGGTTTGTTTAACATGGGAGACCGTGGTTCGATTCCACGTCGAGGAAATTTTTTTTTTTCTTAAATCTTAATGTGATAACAGAACTGTATTTAATTTCTTTTCATATATCAAAATTATATTAAATTATAATTTTAATTCGACTTTTTTGTATTACTGAATCTTTTTACGTTATTTATACGATGTTAATGTATACAAAGAACATAAAATAATGAAGCATGTGAAACGATACATGCAAATAGAAAAACAACGTGAGATTTGCAAAATAGATTAAAAAATACGTATTGTAAACCACTTATAGAGATAACAATATACAAAAAGATACGAAGTAACAACAACTGGAAATTCCAAATATTAAGAAGATAATCACAAGTATATATAAGACAATAATAAGAACAATTCGACAGTCGTAATTGAAAAATTGCAATGTTTAATAACGCGCAGAAGGAGCGAAGAATCGCACCTATTATAGATTTCAATCTTCGCGAACTCGATTCAGAGAACATATCGTGAATCACAGAAACGTCGCGAATACTCATTGGCATGCCGCCGCGTAGAATTACAGTCACATTAACACACAAAGAAGATTGTGCGCTCGCGGGCCGCCGCTGCCGTCATCCATTATTCATAAAACGAGCGAAATAAAAACGGGCGCGCGCGACGATGACCGGCGTCTTTTTTTTTTTGTTTTTTTTTTCAAATACTACATACAAACCGCCGCGGAGAGAGAAAGAGCGTCATTTCGGCGGACATTCGAGCGCCGAGATAAATCACGACACCCGATGCATCGCGTCCGCCCCAGCACGGTCGCCCAGTCGCGCGCACGACGTTGTAATATGCATGTAGGTACCAACGGCCTGAACCAGCCTGAACTCGACCCTCGCCCTGACTGGACCAGCCTGATGTATGCAACTGCGATGCAGTCGTCAGTGTGCCGCGATATATGCAACGGTTGTCGGCGTGTATGTACGATGCACGCGCGCGTGTAGAAGCCACCTACCGTGCGAATTCTCGCAGGTGTTAGAACGGCAAAAGGGCAGAACAACGTGGGGCCAGACGGTGGGAGGGGTAGAAGGACGGAGGAAGACGGAGGAAGCTTCCGAAGGGGTTATATGCGAATGCATCGTGACTCGCGAATGCATCGAGAGAAACCGCGGGAAACCGCGATGCTCGCCGATGCGGCGAGCGCGTTTGACTACGAATACCGGTGTTACGTGAATCGCGCATTGTGGCCTGGTAAGGAGGAAGGGGAGAGAAAAGAGAAGAGAGGAAAAGAGAAAGGAGATCGTAGAGTGGGTGAGTCCGGCTCACAATGGCATTCCCGATCTCTTCGAGAACACGTGGTCGTGCCGGGACGTAAAAGGATACATTACCGCGTGTACCGCCCGCAGCGACTCTCGCCGCGGCC
The DNA here is from genome assembly GCF_010583005.1 of Odontomachus brunneus. Classification (NCBI taxonomy): domain Eukaryota; kingdom Metazoa; phylum Arthropoda; class Insecta; order Hymenoptera; family Formicidae; genus Odontomachus; species Odontomachus brunneus. Next base: position 125,031 of record NW_022639479.1, read on the forward strand.
CTTTAACCCGAACAGATTGCGTACAGGATATCGCGCCTTACGAAAAGCACACTAATTTTCGGATGCTACCCGAACGCTAGTCATTATGCTCGAGAAGGGTCTGCGGGGGGCTCGTCGCCTGACACTGATTAAGCATTCTATGAATGCTACATGACATTGAATATAGTACTATATGGAGAACGAAGAGTATTGCGCCTTTATTTATACTTTTTAGTACTGTGAATCAGGGTTATTAATTATTTTTTTAAATAATTGTTGCATTTTTAGTTGACGATTAATATGAGCTAATTTAGTTGGAGACGTTTAATTGGCAATTGATTCCAACAGATTCAATCAAAGACCGTTCGACTGACGGTTGCTTTCAACGAATTCAATTAAATATCGTTCAATTGACGGTTGATATGAGCGAAGGGAATTAGAGATCATTTAATTAATAATTGAGCTTAACAAATTTAATTTAAGGCCGTTTTTTAATTAAGAGAATACGAAAAACAGTATCGGCCTAATCTATAATCGATATATTCATGATTAGCTTTATCGAGGTCCTTTTTTACTGCTCGGAAAAATTAGATTTTTCGAGTTGAGTTACTTTTCAGTCTGACGGACGATACAATATCGTATACCTTCCGCGCTACGTATGTTTAAATTTTACTTGCATTATTTGAATATTGTTCTAACTGAAATATTCGTAGCTCATGTCCCTAGGTAGAAATCAAACTACCTTCATCTGTCTGTCAACAATTCCTGAGGCATGCGGAGAGAGAAACAGGTGTAAACACTTTATTAGTGTCCTCTATACAACCGCCGAGTCAACACATGTACAACCGGTACAGAATACGCCGACATTCGCCGAGTTTCGCGTAATATTTCCAAATTGGTATTAGGAATATTTGTACTACATATAGACGTATAGACATGGCTAAAAACTATGAAGCAAAAAAATATCGTCGACAAAAAAAGCACTTTGATTACAATCTATTTTTCCATCCAAGCGTTTGTCACGTTTGCAAATCAACAAACCAAAGGAAATTGACGTTATGTCCTCGGTGTAACATGATCGCCTATTGTACTGAAGAGCACAGAAGAATACACCAACCTCACCATAAGGAAGTGTGTTCACTCATAGCAAAGTTCATAGATGAGGACCCGGAGTGGAATACTCGCCCTTTGTGGCACAATGATTGGATAAAATCACAGGAAAATTTTCTGCGAATGATCCAGATGACACTGGGACGCAAAATGAAGCCATACGAAGAGCAAATGTTCATATATGCAAAAACATGTTATATATGTCATCAACGGAGTTATTTACACACGTGTGAAAGATGCATGTCGTTCAGTTACTGCGCTAATCACGTACCACTGATATTTGCGGATGTTCACAATTCAGTATTTTGTGATATGCTAGCATTAACTCTCAAATTAGATGTCAAAAGTCTCAATCCTTCTGTATGGAAAACAGTACACAGTGTAATTAAATTCGGTGCATTTCCCAGTAAAAAGATATCTTCAACTAACATGACCTCATTTTGTAATAAATATTTTCCACCTCATGTACAAGACAATTGGTGTCTTTATGACCACATCTTTACGGATTATGTATCAGATCCATTGACTCTACACCAAGGGTTGCAAACTGCGAGTTTAATCCATTCTGAAACGAAAGCGGATACTTTTAATATTCATGTTGTAGCCGCAAACTATGTGGACAGACGCCATTTTCCAGCTTGGGAGCTTTTCTTACATCTCTTAAATAAGACAAGGAAACTAATAATTACAATGATAGGACCAGAATTATACACCGAAACTATTAGACACCACACTTGCTCCCGTTGCAAAATTGGAAGGAAGGAGCTCATTCTTCAATCTTTCCCTATGTTGTATTACGATTATGTTACTAAAACTAATTATAGACGACCAAATGTAATCGTAGGATTTCAAGCAGAATTTAGTGCCGTGGGAACATGGTCGAAATCTATAAGAGCAATGCAGATGCAGAATTGTCCATTACTTTTAACCGCTAAAAATCCGTATAAGATACAAGAGGACATAATTAAGATACAAGAAGTCCTCGGTACATCGGTAAAACCTTTTCTTGAAATGAAAAACAAGTTCTTTTCTTATAGGCCATATAGGGACTTCAACAATGGTCTGGTAGCGTATCGTAATGCATATTTAATTGTTTACAAGAACTTAAATGATTTAAACAATTCAAGCTCTTATATATGACTGTATATCTCTTTTTTTCTATTTACATTTTTGTAAACAATATACAAGACAGATTCGACTCATGAATAATACATTGAAGCTCGCGAATAATTTTGATGTATTTCGCGTGGCAGTTACATCATGTTTCATTCAGAACGTATTACCGTTATGGCACACGAAACAGTAATTATAGACGACTAAATGCTACCGTAGGATTTCAAGCAGAACTTAGTCATGAAGAGTCATGGTTGAAATCTACGAGAGCAATATAGATTCGAAATTGTGCTTTTAACCGCTATATCGCGACTTAAAGCCTACTAAGACAGGGATTAAGATAAAAAATGTTCTGAGTACACATTTGTAAAACATGTTCTTAAAGTCGAAAATTATTTTGTTTCTTGTAAGCCATACAGGGATTTTGACACTGATCAAATATTTTTTCGTAACACTTATTTGGTTTAAAGACTTAAATAATTCAAGCAAACCGACCTAAGCAAGCACCTTTTCGTATATCCTAAATATTTTGTTACATTAATTACATTAGAATATAATACTATTTAATGCATTATATTATAACGTTTATTTCATTTTATCATAATATATTATCTTACATATTTCGTAAAATGAATATGTAAGATATGTATTATATGTGAAATATTATATTGTTTAATATGATATTCGTATATTGTTTTAACACTACTGCGCGCAATATATATGAATATTTCGTCTATGAATAAATTTGCAGATAATTTTAATAAATAATATGTTCAGCGATTCACAGTATTGTACACAGTTATATACAAGTGATATCTTCAAATTTCTCTTTCCAACACCCTTACACCCGAATTATGCAATAAAAATTTGTGCATTATTGTTTAGCTTGAGGAGCGTGTCGCGACGGCATCACGAATTCGCGGAGGCAAGCATGGACGGGAAAAAGAGTCGCGAAACAGAACCGTGTCGGCGAAACACGAGAGCAAGACCGAATCCTTCTGTAGCAGGACAGTCAAAATCCCCTCGCTGTGTTCTGTACAGCCGACGGGGACGACTGCGGCTGAAATATTCGGGAGAGATCGAGCGAGTCGGTAGCGATTGTCACACAAAGCCACTCTACCGTGAGCGTCGCGACTCTAAATCGTTCAAGCGGAAGAGACGAAAGATGGAAGAGGATTGAAGCCTGCACGCACGTTCGAGGACGCGCAGGTTCGAATGGAAGTGTCTCCGGAAGGCGAAAGTGAAGCCCACGGGCTGGGGTGGATATTTCGAAGTAGACAGTTGGGACAGCCTTGGAGATTACACGGCCCGTTGAAATTCAGAGTTGGAATTACACATGGCGCGGTTGACGAGAGTACTCGCGAAACGCGAATCGATCGAACGTGTGTCTGAAGAATTGAATTAGATTATTTATTTTGCTTCATATACGTGAAGTCTTATCCAAAAGCGTCGATGTTTTTTAAAGACCACACTGAGAGAAATTATCCGATAAAAAATTAACAAACGGATCCGAGTCGAAATTTTGATGCTACTTTGACACTCTTAAGGATAGTTTATGCCTACTTAGACAATTTATAGCTTAGGTAAAACCTACTTTGACCATATTGATACCCATTAACTTCTCTTTTGAACCTTTAACTCTACTTTGTCAAAATTTTGACGCTACTTTGACGCTCTTAAAAATAGCTTGAGCCTACTTAGATAATTTACAACCTGAATGAAACCTATTTTGACGATATTGACACTTATTTCCAAGTTAAAATTTTGACTCTATGTTGAGAGAACCTTGAATTCTATAAAATATATATATTCTATGTAGAAACTAAAGCTTCAGTAGAAGTTCGCAACTAAACCTATTTTACTTCCTAAAATTCTATTATTACACAAGCTATTTTGACGCTAAAAAAAGGTAAAAGCAGAAATTTCAGACATTATCAGAGTCAAAGTAGAAGTAAATTATATCATTAAAATTAAACCTACTTTGCTATCTTAGCTCCTACTGCGGTGTAGAATTCAAGGTTCAACATAGGTACAAAATTTCGACTCAGGGATATTTCCGATCAAATTCCGATCAATTTTTATATCCGATCAGAATATCCGATTAAATCGAATACTTCCGATCATAATAGCATCAGATAAATTGGTCAAAAAATTATGAACTAATACTTCTCATCAAATGTTTCCTGATCGGATACAAAAATTCATCAGTATTTTGATCGGAAATATCCGTTTGTTAATTTTTTATCGAGTGATTTCTCTCAATGCAGAGCGCGACGTAATAAACGAGAATTTTAGAATTTTATTCTAAAAAATAACAAATATAAACGAATCATTGAATCATCAAATGATGAAATGATAACACTTTCTCGGGGAAATTTCGGGAATATTTCGAAATACTCTTTCTTCCACGATTTCTCGCCGAAACGATCCAGAACTTCGGCTACGCAACCTTCGCGAGGCTCCAAAGAGAATTTCAATCTTTTGCAAATGCAATCGTGTGCCGCGTCCATTACGTATTCTACAAATATTTAATTAACGATTCGGTATATTTGAACGTCACGACAGTTGCAGCGGGGGAACCGTTCGAGACGCCGCGAGGCGACAATCGTGCCCGACGAGAAGACGCGCTTATGCTCCCGCTTATTTCGCAAATCCTGGCTATTGTAGTCACTTAAATGGTCGACCAAGTGTATCCTTCCCCCGGCCGGATCGCGGTGACACAATGCTCGGTATCATCGAGGCCTGTTTACATAACCCGGCATCTGTCACAACTATTTGTGTCCGGAGACATAGATTCCTTCCTGAGGCTCCGACCTCGTGGCTTAAGCTGTCGTTCCTTTTGTCGCGCTACCGAGCTCTCCCGTCCTCTCTCTCGTTTTCTCTCTCCCTCTCTCTCTCTCCTCACGGTCATGCTCGAGTGCTCCGGATCAGCAAACACACACGTACACAGGCGCATTCTATTCCGCGAGATTTCGTCGAGCGCGTCCCTCGTCTCTGATGGGTTTTGTATATTTTTGTTTTGAAAGCAGCCGCTCCCCGGCTGAGTCGATGGGACGCTATGAGCATCCTATGGGATTTGTCGAGCACGAGGACGGCTCGGATTTATCATAACGCCGGCGGACTCCTTCCCACCTCCCCTGTGATTGGAATTTGTGAGATCAACGGACGTTTTCGAGTAATGCGTGATCTTCTGCTACGGTCTTTCGCGTTTTCCGCTACGGGACTCTTGGGTTGGCCCATGAGATGTTGCATCTTTGGATTTTCAAGAATTCTAAGTGCTCTTCTCCGCACTGTCTGTTTTTCCATTTCCCGACTTCCTAATTTACCGAGATGCGCGTGTATCCGTACATGCGAGTCGTTTCAAATCTTTCAATTCTTATTTCTCGAGCGAGAAGTTCGTCATGCTCGTAATGCTTCGTGAGAAAAGTTGAATTATTTCGCAGACTGTGCGAATCTCGAATGTATATCTCGGATGAGAGATCTGTTAACTAAGCGGGGCATCGATCTTTTATAGTCTCGATTTCCGACCCGACTAACTTAAAATTGTCGTTCTGTTTATTACATGCGATCGACCTGCTCAAAAATGAGACAGAGAGAGAGAGGAAGAGTCGTTACCGCTCGCAGCCTATCACTATCCGTATACCTGGCGCGGCTTGATTCACGACTGGCTTTACAAAAGCAAATGGTAGACAGCGAACGGATTGCAGGTCAAATTACAGGCTCGGCAATCCTGTAGTACACGTATATATACATATCTATATGTATATTGGATTGCACATAGGGTGGCTCGAACTTATCATGCGACTTTCCAGCCGACTTTGGGAACATTTCTAAAGTGAGAAGGAAGGCAATCGTCCTGGAAAGAAGAAATTCAAAGGTAGCAAACGTTGGGAAATTAAAAGCTTTGACCAAATTAATCGACAGGCGCGGAGGGAGGGGCACGGGCCGTTTTTCCGGCAAAAATCTAACGTGTAAGATTATGGTGACGCTTAATGTCGATAAGCGAGAAAGCAATGATCGAGGAAGCAGAAAACGAGAAGCAATATCGGAAGAATCTGTCTCTGGATCCACGAGAAAAATTCGCGACTGTGAAGGTTCGCCGCAGATCACCCCGTATGTGATGGGGTTACAATGCTGCGCCTATACGCCCTTCATTATTATCGTAGTACCGCGGCATTATGTCGTCGACTCGACTGTCTCACCGCGGGACAATGACACATAACTCGAATGATAAATCCGCCAATGGCGGTATCGCCCATGACTTATGCGAAGTCGAAGCGACAAACAATGTTCGCGCAGCGCGACGATAAATATCGATACGCGTCGCGCGATCCTGCCGCTCGTGCCGGGAGTTATCAGGCTCCTTGTAATAAATAAACACAGGCTTCGGACAATGCTGGAAATATCGATATTGCTATGCGAATTTCTGCCGCGCTGTAAACCTGACCGATTCACGTTAAATCTCTTCCGCAATGGACCGCGCACGAGGAAATAACATATCGTCGAGTGTTCTAATTGGCGACACATTCGAGGGCAGAATTTCGATAATCGTGACGTCGCGATTTAATAATTTTTCTGCAATTTTCAGTGACTTTAGCATCTCCTTGGTCTTTGACCATTATTGGCGAGAAGAAGACTTCAGCGTTTTAAACTAGGTTCTTTTATAGGAACGACGGGACAAAGTCTCAGGTCATGAAAGTTTTTAATTTTCAAATCACGAGACTTTTGTTACGTTGCAAAACTTTGTCAAAACCCGGCAAAGTAGAAAGCTGCACTAAAGCGAAATCAAACCGACTGGAAATTAAATTGAAAACAAGCCTAGTTCTCAAAAACAAATAAAAACGATCAGAATCGAAACTAAGATTTCGCAGCGTCTACTTTCTCTAAAAATTTCCCAGGGACGATTCGCGTTTTGGAGGACGACGGAGGAAGACGACAAAGTAACCGTTTTTCACGTGCACGTCCCATGCCGTGGTGTACCTCTCGACACCAAGATACGCGAGGTGAGAGAAAGGATGTGGTGGTAAAACAAAAGGCACGATACGAATAAATGGTTCACATTTTACATGCCGCTGCCGTAAGGAAGTGTGAAGGGACTATTACGAAAAGTTACCGCGAATACCGGGGCTGGCGGGGCAGGAAGGGGCCGACGTTGCCTCGCGAAATTCGGAATATATCATTCGAGAAGTTCGTGAAACTCGGTGGCGCGCGCGCGTGGCCGCATAAATGTACATCAGCCGCTTCTAGCCGGCGGCGCGGTCTGTCGATCGATAAAACATTTCGATTTTTCCCGCGAAGATACGACTCGCATTTTCAGCGATCCGCAGCCGCACATGCAAGTGCGTCCGCCCGCCCGCCTATACGTAACTTCGGTGGGAAACGCATAACTTCCGGTGAGTTTGCTCGCCGGCAATACGGCGGCCGAGCGATCCGTGGCTCCGGTAAACATGAGTTAGCTCGCTATCGAAGTGACTGCATTAGCATTTTCGCGTCGACCATGTAAATATTTCTCCTCTCGTACGGCGCATTTGCATTTCTCCATTTTTTCTCCCGCCTGTTCCTTTTACCTTTCCCTTTGCATCGCCGGCGCGAGCGAGATGAAATCGAGCACTTGCCAATGACATTTGATCGGCGTGATCGACAGTCAGCGGTATTTCTCGAGAACTAATCGATTCATAAAATCGACAAAAGATTAGTTTTGTCCGCGATCATAATGTTCATAATGCTCTTTTGCGGGACTGAAGACACATGGACTGAAAGCAACAATTCTAGTCGGAGGTCGAATAAAAGGTTTCTATATGATACGCTAAAGATAGGTGGAAGTAAAAGTTTGAGAATCCGCGAGGACCTGTAAAACGTAGAATTCGCATGAGAGGATCGATGTATAAAGGAGATTGAGTCTAGATAGTACTAAGGTAGTATGTTGCTTCTTTTAATATCTATCTTGAGAGGAACAGTGGATATAAAATTGCGAAATGGTCCCTGTAGGACATTGATACTTTTCGTCGAGTTTCAATTAAAATCGGAATAATGTTATAGTAAAAAATTAGAAAAAAAAAACTGATTTAGTAGTAGCGCAAAGTAAATTTCCCAGCCTCTTGGAAGAGAGAAATTTTATATTAATATTCTCCATCGTGAATGAATAAAATTAAGCGACGTATTATTAGCTAATGAAGTTTCTTGGAAGTGTATGGTAGTGTTTCGGATAATAAAAGCAATTTCGTTCATAAAATGATTGAAATCGAGCATATGAGCGGACGAGGTAAAGTTGGCCCATAATTAAGGGCCGACAGGAGAGCTGTGGAGAACTCTTGCGGAGAACTACTAAGCAGGATGCATATTTTACATATGACCCTCTTGCCTCGCACTATGCGACAACTGAATCCTAGCTGCAATACCTAGGCAAGATGGCCACGTTGCTACATGTTTTTATATTTTGGTTATTGCAAAACAAAATATGCAGTTAACAAAATTAAGTATAGAATACATACAAGAAGGCTGTCTCTATCATATTTGTACGATCAATCACAACAATTAGTTGTCTAAGAAGACAACTTTATAACTTTGAAATTCTGAGATATGGGACATCTAGCCCCGGTCCTTTCCCTATATTCGAGAGCGGCGCCAACAGGCATTATCAGCGTTTCGGTGAACTTGAATTCACATCTCGGACAAAAGATCATAATCTCAATAAGGGAAATTCACTCGGGAAGGAAAATAAACTCACGCTACGTATTCCACTGAAGTTCGAGCTGCTCGTGGATGATGTCGCGCTTCCTTCATTTTTCCTCCGTGCTGGGCGACTAGCACGTGAGACTTCCCGCCCCTCGCAAATGGAGGGTGGGCTGTATGAAACTCTAGACTACGTTAATGGGAAGGCAAAGTACGCCGGTCGTACTTGCCAGCGCGACTCAGTCGAAACTGAGAGCTAACTCAGCCGTGGTCGAAATTATCGCGAGTCTCTTCCGGCGGCCGGCGTCTCCTCCGTCCGCTTTCTCGCGCTTATTGCGGCTGCCCTCGCGTATTTTACGCGGTAATGCCGCCGTGCCATATTTCCGTCACGAACGTGGAACACTCGACGCCTGAGACGCGGGTGATACCCGCTCGGCAACTCCGTACTTTCGAATTTTAGCGCGTCGACGTTGCGCCGCGTCCACCGACTCTCCGCACGGAAAAAAAGATTTGCTAATATATAGACAACTAAAATTATTAACTGCATGATAAAATTATTAACTGCTAATATATATATTAGCAAATCTTTTAGCTATCATAACTAAATAACTTTGCTATGAAAATAAGAAAATTTGCTCATGCAGTTAATAATTTTAGTTGTCTATATATTAGCAAATCTTTTAGCTATCATAACTAAATAACTTTGCTATGAAAATAAGAAAATTTGCTCATGCAGTTAATAATTTTAGTCGTCCATATATTAGCAAATTTTTTTTTTTTTCATGCGGCTCTCCCGCAGGAGGAGATTCAGATGAGTTGTCATCGGCCGAGGAGCTTTGGATACATTGTACGTGGAGTAGCCAAAAATTCTCTATATAGACGCGTTCGTTCTCAAGCGGCGTTGAGCATTAATCGATTGAAATGTTAGTTGATTGAACTAATGGGAATTAATAAGAAGGCGCAAATTAAGAGATCAAGTGCAAGTGTTCATTTTCCGTGAAAGCTATTATGGAATTGTTTAACGATAATGTATTTCAAACAAAGCGTTTCAAACTTGAATATAATGAAATAGAAAGAACAAAGCTTAACGATGCATGCGTGAAATGAAGGCGAACACCGCTTGTCAGCGAACACGAGAAACACGTCGATAGCAGAAAAGCGGCCGATCGCGAGCCGTAAAATACGAGCCACCGCCGCGTCGCAGGTTTTCATATTTATGAAATGAGTGTGTGTAATGAGAACACGCGAATGCCAGTCCGATATCGTCGTGTCGAAGCAGATTTGCACTCCACTTTTCACACGAAAAATGATTACACAATTATTTCCACGCTTGTTATTCTGTTTCTTGCTTTTCTTATCATTATCCTGTTCCCTTTTTAAATGTTACTATTTATATAAGTTAATTAATTACACAACTAAAGCAATTACTTTATACAGTTAGTTAATTACACAACTAAAGCAATTACTTTCCGTAAAGAGCACAATAATAATAAGGATGATAATAATATTGCATTGCATTTGAATGTGCAATCTTGCCGAAAGTGTGGAGAAACTAACGATATCCTATTTATTCGATCGACTTATCATTCGGCGCGACGAGACGTGCGGGAATGAGCATCATGTCTCGCGTTATCTCTTTGATATTAATATTAACGCGGCCCGCGAGAATACAGAGAGCGTCGTTTGTGTGTCGTAGAACGGCCGGTATTCTCGGCCTCCAGGGAAGTAATAGGCGCGGAAAATATTACTGGAAAAAACCTGAGAAGAGCGAATGTGAACACGCGCGCGAAAAATTGTAACTAAGTAAGGGAAATGATAAAAAAGAATAAAATGAAAAGTTGGCTTTCGGGACGAAGGGGAGCAAACGGACGACCATAAAGTCTAATCACTTTAATTACAGCTCGCCCGCGGACTCACTGCTCGGCAGATCAATAAAATACAGACGCAAAGACTGACGGATTTTGCGGTTACAGTTACGCGTGTTTAAGAATATCGGTTTTCTGTTTATACAATTTTGCATTTGCACCATTTTCAGAATAAGCGACGCCGTTAAATTTTCCATAACATGTTCTACGACGGTTCGTGTAAAAGGTAGCGCGCAAATCTGCCTCGAGACGATTTAGAAGTCACGAAATTCACGAAGATCTCTTGAGAAAAATAAAAAAATCGATGCTGGTCTGTGCACACAGGATGACACGAGTGGCATTTCGCAAGTATAAATCGCTGCGACGCGTCTTCGTGGGTGTACCGAGCGACAATGTATCTTCGGGGGCGGGAAGTTCGCGACGTCTTGAATATTACCACTAAATCTTAAAAATACGTAATACGGTCGTATCGGAATGGTCTCCAGGCTGACCGATTGGGGACAACGCGTAACATCGTCCCCGTCGATAGTAGAAAAGCGGCCGATCACGCGCCGTAAAATACCACCTGCGCGAATCGTGTCGCGAGTTTTCATATTTATGAAATGAATGCGCTTCGTTGTAATGAGAACACACGGGTGTCAATCCGATATCGTCATTTCCGCGTCGTCCGCGTATACGTGTGGAAATTTGCGCGAGTGAGGTGTCTGCTTTAACGCCGCTGACATTTTAATTTGTGCCCCCGGATACATAGCGAGATCGCAGAGTAATAAAAAAATTCGATAATCACGCGAGTAAGCGTCGATCATTAGACTCCGAAATATCGGTGACTGAGAGAGGGAGAGTACCATAAAAACCTTGCGCAGACTCCGATTAGAAATTTATCCCGCTTTTGGCATAAAACATTTAGTACTTGTGTTGAGATCGATCCATGTATAGAGGAATTTTGGTATTAAATTTTTAACATATATGTGTGTGTTAATATTGTCATTACGTTTTTTGAGACTATTCCACGTTGAGTCCACATTCACTGCTCCTATATGTTAAAATATACAATTTATACGTAATATGTTCACTTTTGATGACTATTTCATATGTATAATATACGAATAAGTTGTGCCATTTATCAATATATTTGCCTTGTATTAAATTAACACACAAATTAGAGTGGATAAATTAGGATATATGAGATGTGTTAAATTTAACACCAAATTTCTCTTGCAACGCGTGGTCCTGATTAGGTTGATTCCAATCGATTATTTCGCTCATACAAAATGATATTACCAGGTCCTAATTATGAATAAGGTTTCGATTGCTACGCTGTGTTACGTGACTTATCATCAGTACCCGCTAACATCACGTTATACACAAACCAGATGACTGATTGGAATCAGCCTGATCAAGACCACAGGATAAATGTCTAGTCGGGCAGATCGTCGTTGTATGGGTTACATTGTTTTTCCCTCTCGCGCGCGATGAAAGATTGCCGTCTGGCCGGCACGGAAAGGTGTCCGAGAAGATTTAATCCCCGTTCATAATTTTTTCGACTTTCTTCCCGCGTGTTTTTCCAACGGGATTACAAGTTCTCTCGCGCCGACATGACATTCTCACCGATAATACGCCACCGCACCCGGGGATGTTCGTCCTGCGACATTCCCACGTTGTCGCCGCCGCCGCCGTCGCCTTGCGTCGCGAGTTCGTAGCCATTGAATTAGCCGAGACGTTGGAAACCGTCGGGACACCTTCCCCTTTTTTTTTTTAACCGGACCGTCCCGCGGGACGCTTCCTGTTTCCCGGATAATTCGTTGCTTACACGGCGCGCACGGCGCTCGTCGCGACGACCACGGGGAAAATAATTCAATCCCGCGTATATCTCGCGGAGAGAGAATAGAGGGTCAAAGGGTGGCCATCGTGCATCCCGCGGGATAAATCTCGCTAATTCGACCGCGCACACCTCTGCAACGGAAAAGAAATAATTCGCCCGGCATGATAATTTCACCGCAAATCCGTGTATTTGGGAATTCGCGAAAGGGAATCAGCTCCAATGGCGGATCTCTCCTGCCCCTCGATTGTTAACGTAATTAGAAGCGTACGAGATACTGCTCTGCAGTCGTATATTTTATGTCTATTAGTGTAATCGAATTTTCTACGTAAATGAATCAAATAATCGAATTATACTTAAAATGTTGAACAAGCAAATGAAAATAAAGATAAATAATATAATGTTGCGCGAGAAATTAACATTCAAAAAATTCAAATATTAAAAAAACTCGTTAAGCTTACGATAAAAATCACTAGGTTTCTCTTAACTAGTGCTTATATTCATAAATTAATTTATATTAATATTTTAAACACGATATATAATTTTCCAATAATTAAATTTTTTTGCTTCAATTGCTCTTCTAATTTGTGAATTTAAAAATCAAAACGATCTCTGTTCCTCAACATTCATTAAAGAAACACTATATAATAAATAAAAAAAAACTACTTTATTATTAAATCGGCACATCGAATGAACTTGCGAAGCTGGCATTTATTAAAGAAAAAAATAAATTCGGAGTTTGCACAGAATTTCCTCCAAAAAATCTCATAATTTTATATTCTACTCAAGTAAAACACTCGAAACGAATATTAATGAAAGCTAGCAAGATGCATGAATATTTTCATGAGCCTACGCTCTACCAATGAAGACGTAGCATGATTACGAGTCAAGCCAATTCGTAATAAAAGAGAAAGAAAGAGAAAGGGAAGGTGGGAAAGAGAGAGTAGATTGGAGTTTATTTCTATCTTGAAACATTTCACACAAACCTTTGGAAGTTACAGGAAATACAAATAAAAGTGCCAAAGTCGAGCACATGAAAAATAATAAGAAAAGAAAAAGGAGCAATACTAAAAGATATATGAAGATTACAGTGTGCCAATAACGACATGTACATAGAAAGTCTCAACAGTACACATAGGCGATACTAAATTATGGCACATAGCAATAAAGAAACAACGTGACAAAGCGAGAAAAGTTAATGAAATATCGCGATACAAATAATACCACACAGATCGTAGATATTACATAATGTTAATTCTATCAAAAGAAAAGAAGAAAGAGATAGGGGAGAGGGGGGAAGAAAGAGATCTATGAAATGCACGTGCATACTTTTTTTCACTCATTGTACGTACAGGATGAGTGTGTACGCGGCTCCGACCATCCTACTCGCTCCTCACCGTCGTCGCTCGCTCAGAAAGGAGCCGAGCCCTTTAACGCCCGCGGCGAACCTTCCGTCGTGTACCTACATAATTTATGAGGATCAAAAAACGCGAAAAAGTTAATCAGCCGACCACGCCATCGCGCGCCGTCTCCTCGTGCTCCAGCTTCCAGTCTCGTCTACACCTGCTCCTCCGCCACGTTCTCGCCCCCGTCCATCGGCTCCGCCTCGTCATCCTTTGCGAGCGAGTTTGCCCTCGGCCCTTTCGCCGGGTCCTCGTTCCTTGGGAGCTTTGTCCCGGTCCTTCGCTGAAGTTCGCATTAATTTCTACCTCGTTTGTGGCGTCTGCAACCTTCTCCGCGACGTCCTCTCTCCTCTCTTCCTCTCTTGTCTCGCTCGCTGTCTATCTCTTTCTATCTCTCTCTCTCTCTCCCTCCC
>NW_022639479.1:141641-164220 GCF_010583005.1 Odontomachus brunneus
CTCTCTCTCTCTCTCTCTCTCTCTCTCTCTCTCTCTCTCTCTCTCTCTCTCTATCTCTCTCGCTTCTTCGCCGCCGTCCATCGCGTCGTCTTGTCGCGGCTTTATAATATCCTGGCAGAAGATTCGCATAAATCCAAGAGACGCCATTCGCTATATACATCGTCTCGCTTTCAATTTCTCTCCTCCTGGCAGACTTCTTTTAATATGCTCTGTTTACTCGACACCAACATCTGCTTTTCCATCTCCGCTGTGTTTCCATCACACTTTTCGTATATTAGCGAAAATAGCAAGACTCCCGAGTCCTCATTTGCCGGAATCAACAGATAGTTCTATATTTTCTTAGACGCAATCAGAGAGAGAGAAAGAGAGAGAGAGAGAGAGAGAGAGAGAGAGAGAGAGAAAGAAGACAAATTTTTTCTTCATTTCACGATTGATCTCGAGATTTCATAACAACTTAAAAGATAACCACCTCAAAATTACTAATTTCAACTGTACTAATTTACGAAAATATAAAACGTGTACAAGTGCAAAATAATGGATACAATAAGATATCAATACGTCGAATACAATGACGATTCAAACGAACTGTCGGAAGAAATGCACGCTCAATAACATAACTGATATATTTCCACGTTGCTCTCGCGGCTACTCGATATTCGATTTTCGACCTCCTCCTAACGTTCTCCATCAAGATCCACCTACCGCATCACGTTGAATTCCCTATTAACGCTCAGAATTTCCCCCGCGCTCTTATTTATCGTCCGGGCGCCGTAGCGTCTAATTAAAAAGGTGGTGAAGGATGTGCGGCGAGGGACGAAAGAGCGGCGGCAACGGCGGCAAAGCGCGATCGGGGCCCCCTGTCGGGAGATTAGAATTTACAGGGTTCTAATCGGGGCCACCTAACTCAGGGGCCAATGAGCGGAATGATTTGTGGAAGTCGAAGAGAGGGCCAATCTTAATCTAACCTCGTCGCCGAGACGCAGAAGCGTTCTCCTTCAACACTGTATGTGCCCTTTATATGATGAAAGCAAAATTTATCACTACCGATACAATAATAACTCCCGCAGCACTGATATTTCCGATGAAAATTAGAAATTGGGAAATTAGTTATTAGTATGATATCAGTTGACAATATTGCGTTCATTCTTCGTCGATTTTTGCTTCGCGAATCGTTCCTTCGGAGGATTTCAGGCAAGAATCAGGCAAGTTCAGACGTTTGAAATATATACACGATTGTCGTCTAACAATAATATTTATTCAATTGTCTGTTCGGGGCACGAAAGAAGAGGCGCGAGATTCCAACAGATTCCTGCAGATCGAAATGCTGGCGGTTTCGGCAAGAAACGAGCGGACCTCAACAAGAACGAGCAGTGAGAACATCGTTTCCTAGAGGGCAGTAGCTCCTGGGAAAAAGTGAGAGATGTGGTCCTGATATTCTGACATTTGGAGAGGAGAAGCTTTGGGGTGAAGAAACTTTTGCGAAGAAGAAGAAGACCGCATTGCGCGCGAAAATCATCGGCTTATCCGTCGCACTCGCCGCGTAAGGGAACGCGTTATTGGACCCACCCGTCGGATCGAGACTTTACTCGAGATTACTGTTCGCCATCCACATTAGGCGACTTCGTCAAGACACGGCCGCCGGCGATGATGAGACTGCCGTCGCGGAGAACGAAGCGGAGAACAATTTGCATAGATGCTAATTTGCATTATGCGACTGTCTACCTGCGGCAGCCGAGAAATTGCTTCGCGACGGTGCGCCATACTCGCGCGGTATCGACGATAGTTCCCGGGATAATGAGTTTTCGTAAATTTCGATGCGCGTCGTATTCTCGAACAGCACGAAGAAGTACGGCCAGAGCTCGTATTAATTACGCAGCAGCATTGCTTGAAACTCGAATCTCACGTTCAGACGCTCAGGTCGGAGTTAGGTTTTCAGAGCATTTCATGTAAAAAAAATGGCAATTCTTATTGTTGACTTATTTTTACGCTTTTATACGACACCCTGGAGGCACTCGAATACGCTTTGTAGTGCGCGAATAAATCATTTTAATAAAGTAGAACTTGTCGAGAACGGGATATTTATGAAATTTCAATCGCGCACACTCCCGACAAATCTTCATTGTAATTTATCTAAAAAGTCTGTCGATAATTCTACAAAATGGGAAGGACGTAATGGATTCGGGATAAGTGCTTCAGTAAAGCCACTTAATTCGTACAAACGGCGAGTCGTGAAGTTTTGAACAGCGAATTCCCGGGTGAATTATCGCGAACGACATGCGAACGACGTCAAAGTTAAGAGATTCGCACGATCGCGACAGCTTCCTTATTTAACTCGTGCAGCGCGTAGGAAGACGCGGATTCTGCTGGTATTCCTTCAAACGACTGCCCAACTTGATCCTGTTACCTTAACAGCTAAAGGATCAACCATCGTCCTCGCGTCCATCAAGCTTCCATTACGCTCCGCCAAGAAGAAGGAACAGTCCCCTATCTTTACACGCCGTAAGCCGTCCCTCCGCGTCAGTAATCGGTAGGTAGAAATCGTGTCTCTCGAGGACGCGCCGCGATGGGGTAGGCCAGGACGACAAGGACGAGGAAGACGAGCAGAAGGAACAGGAGGAAGAGGAGGAAGAGCAAGAGCAACGCGGACGAAGAGAACGAGGAGAAAGGGCAGAGCCAATTACTTCCGCTCAGTTACACTCGGCGTAATCTCCGTTAAACTGTTTGTCGAATCATATTGAATTACCCGGCTCGGGGCGCCGATCCTTTGTACCGCAGCCCGAGGGATCCTCCGTGAGATTAGATTAATTCGCCTGATTTTATTAGGACGTTTCCGCAGCGGTGCGGCGCACCGCGCCGCAGCGATGCACTGGGCCCTCCGCACCCCTCGCGGCTGCCACCCTTTTCACGGGACTTCCCCGTGGCTCTGGTACCTGATAGGACCGCGCAGCACACGACTGGGCCAGGTGCGGTTGTTCTTTATCTTAAGGACGCGCGACGACGACGACAGCGACGGGGACAGCAGCAACAGCAACGCATCATCCCCTTCCTCGAGGAAAATTTCATTGCCAACGCGGCGCGGTGGTTAGTCCTCCTCAGCATTCGCTTTTTGCCCCTCCCCGTGAAATTAGTACCGCTTTACGGTTCCTTGCGCGCCACCCTACCGCGGCCTGGGTCTCGCGCATTGAATGCGCGACACACGCGGTGTATATCCATGCAGGTAGACCGAAAGGTAGAGCTTCCACCCAAGAGACCGTCTCTTTATTCCGCGTTTATCCGCGAACAATGTACAATGCCAGGCCTCCCGCCCCGCCAGTCCCTCGCGCGCTCTTCGCCGAGCGGTTAGCGTTCCGGTCGAAGCTAGAGATTCCGACCTCGATCTGTGACGAATAATTTTTACGCTAATTTCTCAAGTCGCTCCCGGGACGTGCCAGATGTCACCGGGGAGGGAAAAATAGGTGAACGTGGGGAGGAGGGAGAGAGGAGCCGGCCGCGGGGCGATCTCTGTTGGAAGTCGGGAACGAGGTCGAGCTCCTCGTCAAGTCGGAAAATACGGCTGAAGAGCGCGCGTACGGATAAGAAAATGTTTGTTCTACCCGGTCGATATTGACCGTCGGGCACTTGCGGAAAAATCGTCCAGATCGTCCTCACGAGGACGGAATTCGCACAGCCGACTCGGTGGATAATTGCGCGCACGCAGCGCGGAAACACTTACATTGAAAAAAAAGAAAGCAGTTGTATCGACAAAATCGGCGGTCCCTCAGAGAAATATTGGACAAATATCTCAACAAATTATGCGTTAGTACAACAATCAATTGCATTGATATAATTAGAGGAAATATGGGCTATATAGTCCCAGGGGTATATTGCTCATGTCCTTTTTTTTAGTATTTATCTTGAGAGAAATAGTAAATACAAAATCGCGAAATGATCCCTTTAGGACATAAATACTTTTCCCTGAGTTTCATTAAAATCGGAATAATATTACAGTTAGGAAATAGAGAAAACTGATTTTTAGTAATAGCAAAGTAAATTTTCGAGCCTCTCGAAATTTTCTATTAATATTCTCCATCGTGACTGAATAAAATTAAGCGATGTGTTACCAGCTAGAATGAAATTTCTTGCAAGTGCATGATCTACTGTTTCTGGTAATAAACGCAATTTTCATTCATAGAATGATTGAAAGCGAGCATATGGGCGGACGAGATAAAGTTGGCCCATAATTAAAGGCCGGCAGAAGAGCTGTGGAGACCTCGCGGAGAGACTCTGGAACTCCTAATCAGAATACATATTCTATACGTGGCCTCCTTACTCCGCGTTACTAACCCGGTACCAGGATGATTATGTTGTTGCATGTTCGTATTTTGGTTATTACAAAACAAAATATACGGTTAATAGAGTCGTGGCAAACATTGATACGTAGAAAAAGAATTGTCTCTATACAGTCTATGTCTATACAGTAATCAATCACAATAATTAGTTGTCTGAGAAGTTGTAACTTCGAAATTCTAAAATATAGGACATCTAGCTTCTCTCCTACGACCAAATCGCAATCATCGAATCGATCGATAACGCACGTCACAGTAAACTACACAAATCGTTCGACCGACTAAACGTTTGCTCGAAGTTTGCTCGTTCAAGCAAAGTGTATCTCATTAACTCAATCGCCTTTGTTCTCGGTGTAATGAGCCACGTTACATAAGGTACTCGTGACAATCGTCGCACTATTTCGCCCGCAACTTTTCCAGCGCGCGCGGCGTGTCTTTGCCGCGTTCGCGGAGATTTTCCGGGTCGGGGAGCGTCACCGTCGATTAATCGCTTAACCTACCAAATACGATTCGCGTGAATTATGATCGCGCGCTCGGGGCGTTTAGCGAATGTAGGTCACCCGAATAGGAAAATACCGATAGGCGTGCGGCTCCGGGTCAACGAGTAATTAAATAAGTAATGGATCGAAATTCGCGCGGGCCGCAATGGCGAACGCGTTCTCCGCAATGAGCCGTTTTCTCGCGCGCGTGCGAGAGATATTCCAAGTCCGCGCGAACATATTTTCGCTGTTCGCACAGATATTTCGCGAGTCGGCCGCGAATCGCTAAAACTAACAAACCCCACTGTGTACACACACACGCACGTACACACGCACATATATACACGCCCTGTGCAACCGCGAAACTTCCTTCTGTGCGAGATTGCACGTCGCACGTGGTCGCATTTGCGTACGCTCGGTATATTGTCTATTACATTTTCTACTCTACATTCCCGGTCCCCGCCGAATATATTTACGATTTCAATTTCGGCAAGATAAAAGAACGATTGTCGGCGGGCCAAACGCAGAATAAATTTGTTGACCGCCGCATTGTATTTTCATTCATTTATTCATTTCGCATATATTGCGTTGACCTCGGTTTATTTTATCGACCTATTCGGAGTTCTGTGTTTCGCGCCGTGGCGCGCGCGCTGCGTGAAATCAAATTTTACTTTCTATAAAATTCATAGCCAAAGCCCGCGACTGTTATAGATACATCATAATTCTAATAATGGCTCCATTAAACTCAAACTGTTAGTTTGTTCGTTTGTTCGTTCGTTTATTTGCGCATTTCTCGCTCGCAAAGAGCGTACAATTGTGCGCGTCAATGTATTGTATTAGCTTTTAAAGCGCGCACTATTCTGGTGACGGATTATAATTGCAGTATCTAAAAACGAGCGCGGCGCGTCCCAATCTCGATGGCAAAATAAGCTTAATCGCATTTATTCAATCTGGCTATTCGTATCATCTTTTTTTAATGCTAAATACTGTCAAAGAGAATTTTCTCATCTGTGATTCGTATACAATCTTGCTTTGATATAATTTGCTAACAACGATTCGATGTATATTTTTAATTTATTCTATATACATTGTGAGACAAAGGAAAAGAAGAGGAGAGATTGAGAGAAAAAGAGAGAGAGAGGGAGAGAGGGAAGGATGGGAAATTACCGTAAATTAAACATATTAATTATGGAATATAATTATATATAATAGTAGCTCGGAAATTATCTAATATTATTATAAATGTTAAATCAATTGTGATAAAACGCCAGTCGATTACATCTATCATAGTGTTGCCTGAATAACCTTATCGATTATTAAGCGTATAAATACGCTTTATTAAATACTCCAAGCCAATGAGCCCTTTTATTATTACATGTATGTACTGAGGATTATATAATTTTATGAAAATTTCGCGCAATACATTATTCAGTTTCGCAATTCCGCAGTTCGCGGCGGACACGCGCCCACCCAAACACGGACGGAATCAATTAATTTAATTTAATTAGATTTATTTCAGTGCAATGCGGACTCTGAAAAAGGGAGGAAATAAAAACGAAAGCGGGTCTCGCGATCGTGCATTTCTCGTATTATTATGCAGCCCGTGACGGACGTGCATCGATGATTCTTACACCACGGTGGGCGCGACGCCGTCGAAACTCAATTTCGCGAACTCGATACTCGAAATTCAACTTTCGGCTAACACGACCGCCGCTAATTAGAGTTCGTCGTGTCGATTGAGAAATAACGATTTACAGTGTAACGAGGGACTAAGAAAGAGAGGGGGGAGGAAGAGTAAAAAGGTAAACACGGCGCGAGAGGGAGACCACGTTCGCCACACGACGAAAAAATAGGTACGATATGTCGGTTAACGGGCTACTGAAAAGGGTTCGTGTTGCAGGGTTAAGCGCATAATCAATCTTCGTTAGCGAAAGCACGTAACTCTAAACGGTCGTCTATTAATCGCTCAGGACACGCTCGGCGTTAGTTGACGGAAGTGTTACGGAATGAACGGTACATTGGCGAGTGGCCGTGCGCGCGCGCGCGCGCGCTCGCGATATTGCCGTTTTATTCCGAACCGTCGGAACCGCGGCACGAAACCCAGCCACTTCCTGTCCGACGCGGCGCACACGGACACAAGGACGCGTATATGTGTGCACACACATATACGTACACCACGCATGCGTGTACGCGTACGTGCATGTATAGATGCATGACACACGCACGCACACGTGCATGCAAACGCAGGGGGGACGCATATACCCAGCGGTAAATAGCAAATACGTGCGCGAAGTGCATAGCGACGAGTTATCGCGGTGAACACAATTTCGCCGGCGTTTTCTGTTCGTACGAGCTACAAAGCCGACGTGGCTGGGGAAACGCCGCGAATTCCGTCCATATACCAAATATTTTCATATTCCATTCGCGACTGCTGCTCGGCTCTCTACCTCTCTTCTCTTTCTCCCTCCCTCCCTCCCCCTCTCTCTCTCTCTCTCGTTCTCTTTATCTCTGTCTCTGCCTCTCTTTCTCCCTCTCTCTCTCTGTCTCTTCCTTTACCTCTTTCCTTCGTTCGATTTCTCTCTAGCATTTGTCGACTTCCTCTTTCTTCTTTCGGTATTTCCATCCCTTTTTCTCAATCATTCTTCCTTCCTTCCCCTTCTTTCTCTTTCTCGCCCTCTCTCTCTCTCTCTCTCTCTCTCTCTCTCTCTCTCTCTCTCTCTTGGAGTACGGCCGATATCAAAGGGTATTGGGATTTATAAGGAGGAACGAAAACTTCGCCCACCTTTCCTTCTCCCACCGGTTTCCCTCGGCGGAGGAGGAGGAAAAGCAATTTAAATTCCGATCGTTCATAAAGCGGAACATCTCCCTTCTCTTTCTCTCACTCTTCTCCTACGGCTCGCTATTTTCATCCCCGTGGGCTGCCGCTTTGCTCCTAAGCTTTCTTTCGCCTCGCGGCTTCTGCCTCCCACAAGCTTCTCTTCCGGTTCGTTATTTTGGAATTCGCGATTTTCGGTTCTCGTGAGAAGTGGGAGCCTCGCGAGGAAAACGCAACACGTCCGGTTCGATGCACGATGAAAGGAGGTCAACGCTGTTTCTGCAAACGGCAATATTTAGTAGCGTCGAGAACCGACACGGAGAATCTATTCTCAATAGAAAATAAATAATGATGTATGCGTCATGCGTCCGAACGGCGACGCAGTCAGTCAACCGTTTTCGAATTTACACTATCATGAAACGCGAGACATTCAACGCGTAAATTCACGGAAACTCGAAATGGCGGCTAGATATCGTAGAACTCGTAAATCCCAAAATTTCATTCCGCCAATTCGCAAAGAAAGAAACTATAACACACGACGATTTGATGAAATGTAAATTCCTTGTCTTTTTGTTGCACGCGGATCGATACCCGAGCTCCGCTTAATCCTACTCTACGATTCCGGGTTCTCAAAAGGAAGTCACCTCTTGCGAAGCGGCTCCATGACACTGACTGAACATTTCCAGACGCGAATCCAGTCTTGAATTTACGACACGCATCTTTGCAACATCCTACGTATAAATACGGCAAAGACGTGCTCGCAAAAACCAAGGAAGGGGATGACACGGCCAAACGTGCGCGCACATACAAACGCATATATTCACATACACACGCACTTATACATACGCTTCATACGCGATTCCTCTCTTTCCCTTCGCACCCTTGCGTTTCGGGAGAAGGGTGGAGGAGAATGCGGAGGGAGAAAAGCGATTACGGTTATTTCTCGTGGGAGAACACGCGCTCCTGCCGCCCCCGCCCCTCCTCACTCGCTACCGTTGTTGCTAATGGATCACATCTCTGAATTT
The DNA here is from genome assembly GCF_010583005.1 of Odontomachus brunneus. Taxonomy (NCBI): domain Eukaryota; kingdom Metazoa; phylum Arthropoda; class Insecta; order Hymenoptera; family Formicidae; genus Odontomachus; species Odontomachus brunneus. Next base: position 150,286 of record NW_022639479.1, read on the forward strand.
CCCTGACATTACGTCCCTCATGTAAGATTTAAAGCGGAGTCCGTCTCTCTGTCCATCGAGACCGCGCGAGCTAATCTCTACGACCTGAGCGATAATTCTCCTTCCAACTTTCGCCCCCCGAGGCGGGGGAGGCGAAGGAGCCTCGTCTTCGTCTTCCCCACTCAAGTATACATAATACGCACGTAATGCGTAGGCAAGAGTGACGTCGCGGAAATCCACGGAGCTACCTGCTCCTTTGTTTCCATCTAATTATGATGGCTTTTCGTATCTTAAACCAAACTTAACTTCCCGAAACGCAAGGGTGCGAAGGGAAAGAGAGGAATCGCGTATGAAGCGTATGTATAAGTGCGTATGTATGTGAGTATATGCGTTTGTATGTGCGCGCACGTTTGGCCATGTTATCCCCTTCACTGGTTTTTGCGAGCACGTCTTTGCCCGAGTAAGACAGGTTGATTTTTACAGTTGTTCGTGATTTGTCAATATTTTTCAATGCAAATGCTGAGAAATTCGCAAGATTGGAAATTCTCCCATCCCCGTCGTATTGTGAAAGCGCGATGTGTTTAGATCCCTCGAACTTTCGATTTCGCGACCTGTATTCGAAAAAAAACATGTTTCGCTGCTATAGATAGAATTCTAAATGTTAAAATTTATCGCTGTTCATGTCTGCTAGAAAATTGTCTGTAGTATTACATATAATTTATAGCAGCAGCATTCTCACAATATCTGCTGGCGGGCGTGAGGATTATATTTGTTTGTCTTTTTTGTTCACTATAGTCAATTTTTGTAAGAAACGGTTTTAATCCGGATTAGCGCCACAGAGAAACTCTCTTGCCAAATTCTACAAATACTTCAAGTAGAAATTCTACCTCTGTCATCTATATCGACTAAATGCAGAACATATGCGATACCGCAATGTTCGCTAATTTTAGTTCATTTCTCGCATTTAGATAATTTTCGCTATTTGCAAGACTGCGAGACTATTGTTTTGAGTGTGGGAATACTCGAAGTTGTCGGTCTACGTCCTCGCATTTCCGAATATTCGACATTTCGTCACACATTAGTCGGCACTCTCTTGCTTCCTCTGATGCGCTCGCTCGCTCATTTGCTCGTAGAATTTGCTCATTAACGAGACGGATTAACCAGCGAGACCCAGTGTTCACCCGCTGCCCCGGTTCCAAGGCCTCTTTATCCCCACTATCGCGCGCGCGCACCCCGGAAGAATACGCTTGCCCTTTTGATATATCTCACTAGTCGGCAAAAAATTAATTAAGCGCCCACGCAGAAGCGCAAATTACGCGGCATCGGTTTCGCGGCGGTGAGCCGGAAAAATGGCGAACCCTTCAGGCCGCTTAATTAAAGCCGTTAGACTGGCTTTTAATTAAGACCGTTAAAAGCCGGAATTAGTGGCTGGCGTCTCCGAATTTCGCGTCGCCCAATGTCGCGGCGACGGTGAGGCTCACCGTCGAGATTTACCGTGGCGATTGTCTCTGTCCATCAACGCTAATCTCCACGACCTCGTCGCGATAACTCTCCCTTTCGTTTGACCTTCTCGTTCGCACTCCCCTCTTTCGCCCCTCAGTCTCGTACAGCCATTGGTCCGTTCTTCACCGCATTTTAACACTCATAATAATATGTTACGCGTGTGCTCGCCTAGCGTTTCTGGGCCACGTCGAGCTTTCCGGCGAAATTCTAAACGCGTCAACTGAACCGAGAAAAGTGGGCCTCTCTTTCTCCCTTCCTCTCTCACATCGGAGTTTGCAAAAATTAATTAAAACGTCCCGCGAACTTTGCGCGACCAGTCGCCGAAATTCGCTTTACACCTCGAGGCTTCTTACGTCCAGAGTTTAATTAAAGATACACGTTCTCCCTCTTTTGAGACGCGTAAAGCACGTCATGAAAATATTTCGATCAAATTGTCAGACATTGAGGTGTTCATTAAAGTGAAGCCGTAAGTATCAGCGTGGATTTGTTCCCCGCAAAACGCACAGTTTTCCGAGAACAAAATTGACTGCATCAATCCGATAGATAACGAGAGAGGCTGCGAGTCGAAGCTACCGTGATTTTCTTCCATGCTTTTGAGATATGTGAAACATCTCTCGAAGATCTTTCGACAAAATTGTAATAAAGCAGTTGTAACTATAATACCTAATGTAATTATATAAGGTATTTTGAAGTGAATACACCAACATGGATTATTTCCAAGAGAATATACGGTTATAGAAAAATAAAAGTTGCATCAGTTTTTGACGGATATCTGCGGGACTACCAAAAATCACGATCCGAATCCGCGCGAATAGATACAATCGCGAATTAATACCAAAATCGCAGACAGGAAAGCAAGTACTGGAGCTACGATGAGGCGTGCGAAACGGCAGGAGGAGGGCAGAGGATGGGCATGCTTCGCCAAGGCGAGTTCCCAGATTTGTTTCCCGACGGACGTAGCGCGTTGAGCCGACGGTAGGGCTTGTCGGATTTTCGGCTCTCCCGGACGACATCCCGAGGGAGGAAGCCACCGTCGGGATGGCGGGCCCGGGACGAGTTTCTGGCACTTTGCAGCTCAGCGTCTGTTGAATATTTGATCGTGGATACCCCTATTCTGCCGCAACTTCCACACACCGACTGCCTATGACTGATTGACTGACTGACTAACTGACTGACTGACTGTCTAACTGAATGACTAACTATCACGACTGTGCGCGTTATGACTTCGCGTAAGCTTTGTTGTAGCTATTGATCGAGATCTGATGTATGTGTCGATACTCGTCCTTTTAAGAAAAAGTATATTTTTAGCAGGTTTATTTTGAATGAGGTGATTTTGAATAGAATGATCTTATTCGTGTTATATTAAAAAAATAAAAAGTCAAAGTTAATCCCGCTCACATTTTGAAACGTTATTATTTTATCTAATGGTAGCCCATGAAGTACAAATACTTTATGGGCCACCATTGATAAAGTTTATAAAAACAAACTTTTTCTCTCTCTCTCTCTCCCTCTAACTAGTAATAATTTATTCTTATTTGAAATTAAAATAATTATTTAATTCATATGAAATTCAAATTAAATGAAAAAAATGAAAGAGAAAGACGGACAGAGAGAAAAGACATGAATCTAAAGCTTTCAAGTATTTAAGACACGACTACAAATCGTCCAACGACACTTAAAAAATTCTTTCTTTCTTAATTACAGAATTACGAATATTATTATCTATGTACATAAATTCCTTTGAAAATAAATGAATTAATAATCGGCATGAGACAAAAACGAAACGTACTCGATCTCAACCTTCGTAATTTCCTTTCACGCTCCGCCTAAATAAGTAAAACGCAGTCTTCCGCTTAGTCGCATGATTCTCCGAGAACCTTCGTCACTGCTCGAAGCTGATTAACCGTAGCCTATATAGAGCGTCCGCGTCACCCTCGCAACGCGAGACTGATCTCATCCACCTCCCTTCCTTTCACCCTCTCGCACCCTTTTCAGCCGTCTGTTCTGCTCCCTGTCCCGCCGCATCAAGTTCAATGAAACTATACAAACTACGGTAGCGGTGCTCTCAGAGAGATACCGAGTCCATCCCCCACGTCCACCCTGCCTGTAGGGTAGATACGAAAGGGTGGACGAGAGATAGAGAAAGAGAGAGAGAAGAAGGGAGAGGAGCGGACGAGAGGGAGTTCACCTACGAACAGGAAAGGAAACGGAAGCGAGGCATTGGGGTATGAAAAGGTGCCTCCGAAAGACGCGATAGGCGATAGATAGAAGGACCAGTAGAGAAAGATAGAGAAACGGTGGTGGGAGGACGAGAAGGAGATTGATTAAAACGCCGCGGGAGTTCGGCGTTTTCCTTTCACCATTGATTCCGTTTACCGGCGGCCGCGCTGGCGCCTCTTTCACTTATCTGTCAACACTTACGTCCGCTAAAGCTCTCGAATAATGGGTTCCTCGTTTCGAGAGCGATCGCGAACGGAGAAGCGCGCGGAGGATGGAGGTTCGCGCGCGTTCGGAGGTGCCGGCGAGATGAAAAAAGTTTTCAATCGAACCAAAAAGCAGCCTTTATTATTGACGCCTCCCCTTTTTCTCCTCGTGTACCCCATCCTCCACTTACTTTTCCTCGGTCTGCTCGTTCTCCCGCACCTCCGCATTCCCTTCCTCAACCAATGCCCGAGTAACGCCGGTATTTCCATGAGAACTTTTTGACTGGCAAACGTCTGGCGAAAAGAGCATCCCGCCTGCCTGACCTTTGTTTACCCAACAGGGTGGTTCAAGGCGAAGGGTTGCGTTACCTTCTCATTCAATGTCTCGCCAAGTGCCAGCGCGGTTAACGTAGTTAACGTGAGTTAGGCATCATTTATATAAGTTATCAGCTTCGATAAATTTTTCCGACAAAAACAATGATATCAATAAGATTGTCCATCCCTGCGTTGGTCTCGAGAGATATCGTAATTTCTATTGTTTCACGAGGTACAGTTAACGAAGAGTCGGCGAAGGATATATGATGCAGAGAGGTGCAGAAAAAATAAGCAATCAAACGCGAGCCCGACGCGACGTAAATTATTCCCGCGCCGGATTGACGATTCCGTCTGTCGCTCGAGTGACTATCGGGAGGGTGGTTATTGCAGGCACGTTCGCGCGGGCGTTAATTTTCGCATCGGAGGTCGCCGCGCGCACACGGCGGTCTACTGGAACGTCTGGAGCAACGGGCCACCAGATCGCATACGTACCCCGACCACTTGGCGGATCAGTGACACGAGTCTGGCTCGAGATACTCGCGGTGGTTGGAGCTCGCGAGTGAATGCGAGTTCAGCCACACGCACGGACACACGCGACGGCTCTCCTCATTAACGTCTCGCTCGCGGTGGCTTTCTACCCTTCGTTTTTCCCGCTTCCATTCACCCGACAAGCTTCTCCCTCTCTCCTTTCTGTTTCTTCCTCTCTGTCTTTCTCTCCCCCCGCCCCCTTTTCTGTGCCTCCCTGTGCTCCTTCATTCTACCTCTCTCTTTTTCTTTCACTGCATTTCGCACGCGCATGAGCAAAAAAGACACTATCAAAAGTGATTAGTAAGTTGAGCCTCCTCTCTTGGTTGTAAATTTCCTCTTTTTATGTTTGAGAAAATAGGAACGGCGCTTAACGTGCAAGGCAAGCTTGCTGTTGTTACGTAACTGAGAATCGGAACGAAAGAACTTCAAACTAAACGCCAAACCTAACAGCTTGCAGTTAGTGGTGTTTGTAAAAGTGCAACTGTGTGGAATCTTTATTAGCGAGGTGTTGTTCTCGCAATTAACGATATATGAGTGTACGCACAGTAGATATTAAAAGAAAAGCCAAACCTTTATGCTTCTAAGATACTGCTTTTAAGATGCCACTAAGTCGTTAAGGGTCTTTTTGTACGCTAATGTGCAACATTAAAAGAAAAGGATTGCGATATCGACGTCGAGTTCCTACTGCAAACGACGAAAGATATGTCTGTGTCTCGCTTGTGAATTAATGATTATTAAACGGATCGTTTACGCGTAGACAACGGTCAAACAAAGTATCGAGTGTAGGCGGAAGAACGAAACGTAAAGCAAATACCGCTCATCTCGGCAGACAATTTCCTTAATCCACCTTTGCGCGATATCTGGCGGAAAATAAGGCGGATCTTTCTTCCGCGAAAACCGCCAAGTCAGGCAATCATGAGGATGCGGCCGAAATTGAAATGGTAACCGAAAGTCCTCGGATTCTCCGACTCCCGCGACACTGACCCGACCGTAATAAAAAAGAAAAAAAAAAGAACATCGAGAAAAAGGGGGAAAAGGAAACGGACATCCACATAAATCCAGAAGGCGGAAGTAACGAATGTTGTCAGAATTCTGAAGTAAAGCATTTCGGAGTCGGTAGAAACGCGTGACGCGACAGAAACGGCAAAAGGGCAGGCTCGGGGAATTTTTATTTTCCCGGAAGTGACCTGTCCGATAAACGCCACACCGTCCAATAATTTTTCAGAACGCAACTTCTGTCCGATAACTGCCGCAGTTCGATAACAGCGGCGGCGCTGTCAAAGCCCTTTTAAAACTTTTCCCTTCTTTCCGCGACCATCTCGTCTCTCCGCGGAGCACGTTCTTCGCCGTGCGGTTTGGCGCTTTGTATGATTTTGCGTAAGAGAGAATTTTACCCACGTGAGTGATTCTAGGGAAAAAGTTCACTCTCTGTTTCGAAAAACGACTCGCGCGCGCTTCTCTTTTTATTATTATTTTCACTTTCCAAAACGTGATTTCAATCTGAAGCCTTTGTTTTCAAATATCTACATCGGAATTTTGCAATGCATGATCACAGTACAGCAATTGAACAATGTAGCGGCCGAGGAGGGTTAAACCAAGGACAAAATTGAAAAGGTCTCGTAACCGCTTCGGGGCTCGTAAAAAATTAGACCACGCACAGCGGTGCGATACGACTTTCACGGTAAAAGGGCATAATACCGCGCTATTCCTTACGCGATCGTATCTCGCGACTAGAAAGGGAAAATAAGCGCGTAAGGGCGGCGGCGGCGCGGCGTTACGACGCGGTGGTAAAACGAGGCCGGCCGGGCTTTCACGCCGGATAATGGGATGTTTTATGCCAGACGGGCGATACCGCGGGTCACAATGCGCTCGCGGATGGGCGGGGGCCGCTGATAAATATTCAGCCCCGTCATTCCTTCCGGACGCCGGCAGAGGAGCCGACGCGTTTCCGTGATCTTGATCGATCACCTCGGCGCGAAAGAAAGGAGCGCTTAGAGAAGGGCGCGAGAACAGCCACCGGCGACGTAAAAGAAAACCGTCGTTACCTGTTTAGCAGCCACCCCCTGCGAGTCTCTCGTAGCCACCGCGTATCGAACAGTCGGACCGATCTTTCTGCGAATTCTTTTTCTTTTTGCACGCCCCATCGGTAACTCTCTTCTCGCGGGGAAGAGAGAACTAATGAGGGATTTAGCGCGATCGTACCGTGATTTAGCGGAGCTCCGCCGAGCCGGGAGAATAGACCGCGGAAAGTTGTTTATTCGAATTAAGGAGCTTATTCACCAGATGTGTATTTTCCCGCCGCCTAAGGAGCGTATTTTCAGCGGCGCATCACGACAGCTACTCATAAATTCACTATCTACCGAACCGAATTATGTTTTTTTGTACAAGCTGCTCCAGGATAACCTTCGAAGCTCTCGTGGAGGCATAGTACGGTTTGATCACAAAAGTTCTGTACCATTTTGTGATATTTATTGGCGATAATTATCGAAATATTAATTAAAGAAGATTTGTAAATAAATGATCACGCAAGATATGATAGATGAGATGTAGTGGCGACGTCCGCCATCGTGTGCTTGTACATTAGGTCAAACCGAACGAAAAAGTCCTCTGTCATTTCCCTAATAACTTTGTAGATTTTTAATTATTAATTAAAGAAGATTGACGGGATGGTCGCTCGCGATAATATATTAATATTATCTAATTAATAACTAAAAACGGCGGGCTTAAGCACAGAACGGCAGATGTCGCCACTACAGCTCATCTACCATATCTCTCGTGTGATCATTCATAAATCTTCTTTAATTAATATCTCGATAATTATCGCAAAATGGTATAGGATTTGTGTGTTGACCTTAATCCGTACTATACCTCCACTGGAGCTTCAAGGGTTGTTTTGGAACACCTTGTACATTAACTTCGCTACCTGAATAACAAATGTTAATTTGAAACTTAATTTCATAATGCTAGCTCGCCCTTCTCGCCCTTCTTCGACAAAGTCCTGAGTGTTATACCCGCCGATATGGCACACCATCACGTTCTATTCCGCAACAAGGAAATTTGGTCCCGCGCCATTAGACGTCCGTTTCCATTTTTCCAAGGAGCGTGACAGCAGATTTCCCGATAATAATAGCATCACGCTCGAGAAACCGTTCATGCGGATTATCGGTATTTTGACATATCGTGCGGCGGAAAATCGATACGTCCCGTCAGATAAAGGTCGCTCCCACTACGAATGGCCACTCAAGAATGGAGACAGTATCTACAGACAAGATCAAACGCGACTGTCCTAGCTGCCAGTTGAAATCTGATGGACACATGGCCGGGAGCTCTCCCGCCTCCATTTGTACACTTTTCGCAGCACCGCTCGTTCTCTTCAAATATAATGGAGCGGTCACCGGCGAATTAAGCGATCGAATGCGATTTGCCGTGCGACATGATGAGACTGGTCTTCCCGTCGCATTCTAACGCGAGATAACAAACTTGCGAATGGTTAACGCTATCTCGCATCTTCTTTCTTCGGTTTACGGTCCTGACTACGCCCGCAAGAAAGAAGAGCATGTTTCATGAGCAACACCAACCGTAATTAACGCAGCACGAAGTTCTCTTTTCTCTTCAAAAGTCGCGATTCCGTGTACGATATAAACCGCGGAGAGGAAAATACGACTCGCTCGGCCATTAACTGGAGCAGCTTCGCGCACGACTCGGTTGATGATGATGATGTTGGAATCTCCTGCTGTATAGCCCGTTTCATTCGGCACAACACGGTCGAATCTGAAGCGTGATACTTTATGCACCTCGCGTCGCACAATCGTAATTCCGAGCGGTCTTTATTGACTGACTTTTATTAAGAGAACATCGCGAGAGCTGTCGCTCGTGTTGCAAATGACGGCGCTGTCGCCTCTTCGAGAACAATGCCCGGTATCTTATTCTTTTACGTAAGACCTACGCGTGCCCCCGAGGGAAAAGTAACGGCGGGTTTACGCTACCGCGCAACACCACGCGCCATTGTTCTTTATCGATTCGATCAGGAATCCGCTGCGTTACCTTATCAAGAGGTGTGCGCGGAATGTCGTAACAACGATACGCGATCCCACGTGTCCCCGAACACTGCAACGAATAACAGTGTCGGCGACGCCGTACTTCACCGGGTGGTCCCCTTTATCTCGATCAACGGCTACCTCCCGGAGCTACACGATAGTGCCGAATCGCGACGACGAGGACGCGAAATGGAAGTGGGTTCAAGTGATCTCGAGAAAGGCTCATGAAAGTAGCGTCGCTTTATTCCGAGAAAGAGAATATTCCGCGGAGAATAGGTGCTTAGCTAATAGCATTCAGCGTTCTTCAAATATAAATAGGTTATCCGACGAGATTTAATCATAATTTCGTAATTCTAAAACTCACGATTATACTCTCTGAATTTCTGCCAATAAAAATCCACTGGAAAAGTGGACAGCTAAGTCACTCGAATTCCAGTGGCTTTTCATTTATACAAGGTGTATTAAATACACGATGTGTAGATAGGATTTGTTAAATAAATCGATTAATTATCTTTAATTAAAATCTCAAAAATTATCACAATTGTTTGCAAATTGGTGGGAAATTTTTCCAGTAGGTTTAACGAATTTTATTCGCGTACTCGACTATCTAAATCCAAGCACTCTGTATATCACTCTGAGTATAATCAGAGTTCCATTATTATCATTTTATTTTTCTCTTACATTATACTTTACACCCGTGAAAAACTGACGTTTTCTGTTAATTTTCAAGGCAGATCAATAATTACTTTAATGTAAACATAAAAAATAATCTTTCAAAGAACATAAGAACATCTTTCGTAGTTACATCATTATGCTGTTTGCTCCTAGTTCCACAGAAGGGACTATTTCATATTTACTGAATGCGCGACAATTTGCCCTTTCCAACTGTTTTTGTTTCAAGTCATTACGACGTCTACAAGTGGAGTTATTAACGTTTATATTGATTCATGTTCTCTATTGGCTGGCGCTAACCCTTTAGCGTCGTGAGTTAGATCACGATATGACGCATAAGTGATGAAAGCAATATCCGCGTTCCGCTGCTATTGTTTTCAAGAGGCCGTCTTATGCTGTTCGCGACAGCAGGCAGGTTGCTCCACGACCCCGATAAGCCTTTTCGTTTTCTATTACTGCATTGTCTGCATTAACTTCCACTAGTTCTCTTTTCTTCTCTTTCTTCCATCAAATCTCAACTACATACATATTTTTTTTTAAGTCCACCCCGTAAATGTACATTAGTTCAGCGATAACAAATAGACCTAAATATAGACGTCTGGTTGTCGTGGTGTTCAGTTTTAAGTCCGTATTCTGAGTTCTCTTTTAACGATAAGTAAACCTCTAAAAGTGGCTTATAAGTTTTCTGATTGGCTATGAGTCGCTTTTAGAGGCTCATTTATCGTTAAAAGAAAACTCAGAATACGGACCTTAGTATTGTTAACTTCATAAGACCTGTGAGAATCACGTTGATTTCTGATTTTCTACGCGTGTTACTTCTACATATTGTAATATTATATTTCTACTTACTACCAACACTTTTAATACCATTTTTATTTATATTTCTATTATATTATCTATAATTGTCATTATAGAACATTAGTTTCAATAAGAACTTTTGTTTTACGAAATTGACAATCTCGAGGCTGCGAGATTCATTATGTCCACCGCGGCCTTGACAAGAGCTGTTGCTTCAGCTACGTAATTGCTGCAATCAACTTAAACGACTTTAGATCCATATTCATAGTCAGATCTTATATTGAATATCTTCTTAAGTTTCTCTCTTTTTAAATTCCTTAGATACTATACGGTTTGTTTCATTAGGTCGGTTCGTTTATTCTACGGTGTATCTGAGGATATACTTAAGACAATCTTAAATATAAGAGAGAATATTCGCTGGTAGTAAGCAGTATATTCTGTACTGACTACCAGCGCGAGTTCTGATTGGCTTCCGCCTTTCTGCTAAAGTGTGAATTCTCTCTAAGATCTGACTACGAACACTGACCTCAGATAATAAATCAAATATGTCATTCCTTACAAATCGATAATCGATCATCTATCGAAATGATCGATTCTCGCCGGAATTGAAATAGTTAAAAATCAATTTTCTTAAATCGATCTTTATGAGAAAAAAATTAATGAAACATTCCTACTTTAAACGACCGTAAATCTACGATAATAATTATAAAAGCCGACAATCTGTTCTCCGACTGTATAATTTTAATTATTCTCATAATGTCGCCGATATGTAAATGATGGTGTCTATTCAACGTTTATTTCAGCGAAAACTGTTAAATATTCATCCTCAATCACGGACAGCGCGCGAAGAAGATTAACTCCTGGCACGTGTCAGAGCTGTAAAATAAGATGATCAGAGACGCGACGTTCACGCTCGCCCGCTAGCCGTTCTACTGATTGCAGGCGAGTGTCGTGTCATATCTATGAATCTCGCGGGTCAGTCCTTTCCTGCATGCTCAGAAAAAGTTTATTAATTCGCCGACACGTAATTCATTCTCGGCCCTTCGAGCCGGATGCCTCATTGGCTGAAAGCGCACTTTCGCGTTTTGCGTTCCCGAGTCGGAATTTTGACCCTACTTTTAGTCTTACTATTCCATTCAACACTTATTTTGATATTCTGAAGCCTATAATCTATTTTTATGCTAAAGAAAGTGAAAAGAGGAATATTGGACATTATCAAAGTCAAAATAATTAAATTAAATTATTAGAATTAAACCTACCTTGCTGCTACTGCATTGTAAAATTCAAGATTTAACATAGATCCAAAATTTCGGCTCGGGTTTTCGCGACGATTTAGCAATACAGCGCGACGAAAATTAGTAATTTGATAAGAAAACAACACGCGAAACATTTACACGATCATCAAATATTAGATCTTCCTAAATTTTCAGCATCTTTCTTGAGCATATTATTCGTGGACGTGAAGAAGACACAGTCACGGACGGGTTCCGTCGTCGAACTGCGCAAACTGGCGACATTTCTATTAACGCGTTTATATTTCGGACAATAGTTCTCGAAGTTGGACTTTATTACAGCTGCATGAAACTTTACGAGTAAACTCCGACGGGACTGTGACGTTGTAAACTTTCCTTCGTCTCGTAATCGCGAAGAGCTGCGTCTTTCGCACAGCTATTTTGCAAATGGCCCTCAGAGGAGGGAAAGATGATACGCTGTTAATTAAAAAAGACCGGCGCGACTCGAATGGCTAGCGCGGTATATATAACGCGGCCTTGTATTTTAATTAAAATAAAAATTAAAACGCGAAAGTAGCAACCCGATACTCGTAACTTAAACCGTAATACCACCCGGAAACTCGCAATTACGACTCGCCGTAATTTCTCTATATCATTACCGGAGAGAGGACACTGCTAATTAAAAAGTTACGGACGCCTAAATAAATAACAATCGAACAGCTTGAAAGTTAACTTTCAAGAACAGAGATTCACGATGGAAGTTTTAATCAGGTCGCGCAGGAGCATTAACTAAATCGCAATCTTAGTTCCGAACGACTTTTTAAAGATTGCAAACACAATCGATTGCAATTTCTTAGTGATGTTACGGAAACGCTATTGTATTAATTTAGATAATCATAGAGGTTCCGCGTTTATATACGACATGGAAATATAACCTATACAGAGAGAATATTGTAATACAAATTACAATACAACTTTAGTTCGGGTATAGACTGACACTGTTACAAAATTTATAATAAAACAATAAAAATGACCATAAACATGATAATTTTTACTACATTTATGGTAATTTCTATTATATTAATGGTCACTTTTACTATGTCTTATTATAATTTTTCATTATAATGTCAGTCTATTCCCGAAGTACTAAAATTGTATCGTAATTTTTACAAATTCTCTCGTGTATGATTAGTAATATCTGTGCATCTGTACATGGTGGCAAAATCCCGTTGTAACATATGAATATCTAAAGATATAGCTATCAGTAGGTATATATTTAGCTCTGAAACCAATATAGCAGCAGCAACAGCAAACAGTTATAGCAGCAAAATTTTAGTTACAGCAACAGCAAACTATGATTAATCGTATAATTATAGGAAATCCATCTTTTCAATTTCTCCGCGATATTACCCGAGTCGAAATTTTGTAATCACTAATCCTGCAAATTTTGTCTTAAATACGATCACTTGTGCTGAAGGTATCTACGAAAATCACTAACAACGATTGATCACTATTAGACTCATGATCAGTGATGATTAAATCGCACAACGTTGCCCAAAATTTCACGGGAATCAAAGTGCGGAAATCACTGCCATGTCGTAACAGCACGCGTTATCTACTTATCTACGAGCCGGGATTAAATTCATCCTGTCTGTGCGCGAGCTCGTGTGATGCTTTGCAGCGCAAACGACACGAAAATTCGTCAACGATGTCGCGGCATCCTACTAAGCCTCTAACGTGTACGCAACCCGTCTAACGGCGTGTAACTAATTCCGAATCCATTAAATCCCTCGCATTTACCTTCAGCTGTATAAATTGCGCCGTAAACGTAAGCAGTAAACCACGAATCCTGCATGATTCGCGCCCGTAACGTTATTATCACGCTCAATCCGCCTCAAGGACGCGCTGAAATCCCATGGCGCCGCTGTCAAAGATTTTTGCGATCTAATCAGCGATGCAATTCGTTAATTATTTGGTCGTCGCGAAGGTCGATTTAAAAGGGCAAAACCCTTAAAAAAAAAAATTCTACCATTCACAGTCACTTCACATACAGATGCAATGAAATAAAAAAAAACAAATAGCAGTCACACAGGTATCTCTGACGCGTGATGTCGCTGTGCTTGCTTCAAAGTTATAATTTCACGTAATTACAACGCGAACGAGCGAGCAAGTGCACCGGGAAAATATCGCCAATCTATTTTCAAGCGAGGTGGAACTACCGACGGTGGTTTCTACACACCATTAATGTCATTCGACGCCCATTACCGCGATCGCGCGAAGTTCGTTGGTGTTTTAACGCGCGTTCCGAATCCGTCGAACATCGCCGTGATAAATCTTCGTTAATGACCTCGCGCGGGTGACTTACCCGCGTTCCTTGCATTACGACGCGTGGGTGAAGCCCACCTCTCTTTCTCTCTCTCTCTCTCTCTCTCTCTCTCTCTCTCTCTC
>NW_022639479.1:164437-187997 GCF_010583005.1 Odontomachus brunneus
TCTCTCTCTCTCTCTCTCTCTCTCTCTCTCTCTCTCTCTCTCTCTCTCTCTCTCTCGAGTTAGCCGAGATTTGCGGGATGCAGATTCGAAAACGCGGCTTTGTTAAAGGCACGAGTACGTCTTTATTAATGACACGCGAGAGATCGTAACATTCGGCACGGTCATTATTCATCCGGAGTTCGACGTAGATAAGGAGAGCGAGGAAGAAAGAGATAGATGAAGGGGCAGGCGGACGAGCAAGGGAAAGAGCGAGAGCAAGAGAGAGAAAGAGAGAGATATATATGCGGAATATACATAGTCTCCAGTTGCATTAATGTGTGTACGCGCACATTCATTAGCTTGCACAATCGTATTATTACCGCGTCTCCCATAAACAAGACCGATCCCGTGTGTGCGCCTCTCGTTCCCGCGCGTGATGAATGGTGGAAGCGGGACGTTTCGACTTTCCGACGACCGATGCACCCACGTGCACTATTTCGCGGTTTATCATCGACGCCCACGCGAGCCCACGTTGCGCCGCGCCGTTGTCGCGCGTAAATCAAAATCGCGGCCACCATCTTGTCGGTCCGCTTTCTCCTTTACCGATACGACAGACGCGTTTCGGGATAAATACCGGAACTGTGACTGTTACGTTGGCCGCGCGCGCGGGGTTATCGAGATTCCTCGGTATTTGTACGGAAGATTCCTTGTTTAGAGGATCTATAGAGTGTCGCTCGCTTTGTTTCTTCAAGTGAAGTCCACTTTGACTGTTTTCGGAAATTACATTTGAAAAGCGCAGTGACCATCACTCGAATTCGAGCAATGTTTCACTCAGAATAGAATATTTCCCATACTCTGAATCATCAAGGGTATATTTTTTCGTTCGAAATTTGTAGAATCAATCTCTGTGTGTTTCAGGAACATATTCACTCTAATCGAAACATTCACTGGAGTATAGATTCAGAATCCACTCTAAACTCGAGTGAAGCATTCACTCTTGCGATTTTTCGAGTGGCAACATTTTCGATATCACTTCGATCGAAAACATTGCCACTTTTTACTCGTTTTGAATGAGATACTACTCTAAGAAATTTAGAGAATATTCTTCGATATTGTCCGATCAACATTAATACGTACGCACCTCAAATGGATATCGGCGGTCCGCAAAAATTAAATAGTACATTATTTATCGTGTACATACGAAGTGAGCGAACTGCATCAAGGAACCGCTTGAATTGATCGTATCATCTTACAGCGATTAATATATAAATATCATGCGTGATCCCTAGCAAGATTCATCCAATTATGAGATCTCATCTGAAGAAAGTTTCTCTTTCAGAGCGCTTTGATGCCAGAAGAGAAACTACAACAAGGACATCGAAACCCTTTCCCTCGATTTCATAATAAGTGCTCGAAGGGAAGAACTACCGAATCCGATCGACGAATATGGCTTCCTCGAAGGGATCGACGTCCCGTTCTCTCGTTCCCTTTACCCCGTCTCTCTTTCTCCCTCTTCGGACAGCTTCCTTCGCGCTCCGTCTCGTCCGTCGGTGGGCCAGCGAACGTTACCCGCTACTTTATCGGTCTCATCTCCCAATGTCGAGATCGTCAATTAACCGGCCGGCGTCTCCCTATCAAACGACGGACGCCGACCTAACAAGGTTTTTCGTCGGTCGACGCAACCGGGACGACCGGTCGACTGATTTAAATAAACCATTACCGGGTGGTATCTCTCATCGACGGGCCCACACCTCTGCCGTAATTCTGACACTCGTTTCTTACTGGCGCTCACGTGAACGAGAACCTTGGAAGGTAAGAGAGGGGAAGGGAGCCGCGAACTAGCGGAATGCCGCACCTGCGAGAACAGCAGGTTCCGTGTGGCGGCAGCGACGGCTGATTAGTAAAAATCAAAGCGTGTTAATGATTATCTGAGCTTCAACGCCCAGCTGTGAGAATATATTCCCCGGAGTGTAAGTAATAGAAATAACATGATATAAATTAAATTTTTACTTTAAACTTAATGGTAAAGATTAGAGTTGGCTCCTTTGAACACACCAAAACGAAACTCGGAGAATTTTTTCTTCGTCAATCTTTCTCTCATGACTTCCAAGAAAAAAGATGAATTTGTCCACGCCTTATGTTCAGCTATGAGAACATTCTACGCACACATGCATTAGGTGCAGATAATAAATAATATAGTAGAAATGTAATTTTTACTTCAAATTCAATGATAAAAATTAAAGAAGTAATCATTTTTTCATTCAGGCACGTTAGAGCGGAATTCTAAGAATTTTAAGCTATCTCTTAGTCAGTGTTTCCCTCACGATCTCTAGTAAAAAAGATTAATTCGTCCACACCTCATGTCCAGTTGTGAGAACATTTTTCAAGACGTACAAATAACAGAAATTAAATTTTTATTTTAACTTCAATAATAAAAAAATGAAAGAAGTAATCATTTATTCCTTCAGGCACGTTAGAGCGGAATTCTAAGAATTTTAAGCTATCTCTTGGTCAGTGTTTTACTCACGACTCCTAGTAAAAAATATTAATTCGTCCACACCTCATGTCCAGCTGTGAGAACATTCTTTAGGGGATACAAATAATAGAAATTAAATTTTTATTTCAACTTCAATAATAAAAAATGAAAAAAGTAATCATTTATCCCTTCAGTACTGGGATTCTGTAACTCGTTATTGGAGTTAACGACAGTTTCGTTATCGTTGCGCAGCTTTTCTACGCTATACAAAAGCTGCGCAAAGATAACGAAACTGTCGTTAACTCCAATAACGAGTTACAGAATAGGGCTACAGGCACGCTACAGCGGAATTATAAAGATTTTAAGCTATCTCTTAGTCAGTGTTTCCCTCACGATCCCTAGTAAAAAAGATTAATTCGTCCACACCTCATGTTCAAGACTTTATTTTCTTCTCCGCACGATCGAGATCCCCTCGATACTCGGAGTTCACGTTGCGCCGTTCTCACGAATCGCGCTCGCTGACGGACGCGCATGCATGTCGCGCGTGACCCATAAAACGTCCTCTAAATTGACACCCTATCGTCGCCTTGGCCTCGTCGATAGCTTCGACGAAATTCAGCCCGTGGGCTCCGGTGCAGACAATGCTGCTGGAACAAAGGCCACCAAGATGAATATCCATCGGCACACGACGTGTACCAGTTACGGCCATGGGCGACGGACACCGTGCCGTGCTGTGCCATGCCGTAGCGAACACAGATATCAGCTCGCCAAGCGGCGTTAACAGGACCGAACCGCGAACATATTCGTTTTCCATAAGAAGCACGGCGTTTGGCTAACAGGCTCTATCGGTCCGCGCCGATCAGTCGTTAGCCTTTGCGACGTGGTTGGCAGGTCTGCTCGTGTCGTGGCTCGCTACCAGCCACGGAGATGATTTAGTGTGTCTTGAAGGAGCTAGAGGGTCTCGAGTGGGTCCTAAGTTCTTCGTACACCCTTGAAAATGATCGAGGCCTTCGATAATGCTTGTCGAGAGATCGAAGGCAGATGGCGGATAGCATCGCTATTTTCGGCAGATGAAAACAGGCCCTCTCAGTCTTGATTTCGGCGAGTCCATAAAATTTTGAATAAAGGAATCCGAATATCGAGAATCCATCGAGCGTTTCTCCTCGAAGGAGACATCCGAGTTTCAACCACATATTCTTGAAGTAAAATCGCACTCAAAACGAGATAGAATCCGCCCAAAGCGATACTGAAGATACCATCACTTGGAATCACAAGAAGAAGTCGGAATATTTTTAACTCAAACTTAGAGTAGATTTGCTCTAATCCATGCCAGAGAATGTTTCAATCGACTAGAATGAGTTTGGTCCTATCCAAACTGCGCAAACTTCTAAAAGATGTCTTAAAGACATCCAAAAGACATCCTGTTTTACTTAGATGTCTTTTATATGTCTTTCAGGCGCCTCTAAAAGGTGTTTTAAAAATTTGTACTGTCCGAATGTGACGGTAAAGTTTATCCAGCCTCAGTAAAGGTTATTCACCCTTCAGTTTTGAACGAAAATATCCGCTTGACAAGATTTAGAATAAAGAATATATTATATATGAAAATAATATAAATAAATGAACAGTCGATCAAATTTGAGTGACTCGACTGTCACTTTATTCTTTTAAAGAAATTTTAGTTGAAGAAATTTAGAAAACATGATATAGCAAATGTAAACGGATACATCAGTTATAAATATTGACCTCTTATTGAGACAATCTAAATGTGAAAACAAGAAATCCATTTGGTCATTCGTACACACGATATGGCTATTAAGAAACCAGGGTTAGATATCTCATATATCTCAGAATTTTAAAGTCACAACTTTCAGACATCTAATTGTGGCGGCTGATTGTACAAACATAATAAACGTAGCCCTTTTCTATGTATTAATGTCTCTTTTTTCTATTCTTCTATTTTTTACTGTAATATTATTCCGATTTTAATGAAACCCTCAGAAAAAAGTATTTGTGTTCTAAAAGGACTATTTTGCGATTTTGTATCTACCGTTCCTCTCTTCAGATAACTACTAAAGAAAACACATGAGCAACATACCCCCCGGGCCATCTAAACCCAGTCTCCTCTATCGCATCGGTCTATCTGTGTCACGTTACCGTATATACACTGTGTCGCGTGTAGCCGGCTCGAAATAAGGCGAACCTTAAACGATGCCTGCGCGCCAGTTCTCGATTCCGTTGGAAAAGCCGCGCTCACGCTGCGAAAATGCAATTTCTGAGGGATGTATGTATCGAGATGCAGGAGCATGAAGTGCAAGAAAGTCGCGTAACGTCAATTTGGGACGTGTTTTATGGACCGTGCACTGACACACACGCGTACATCTCGCCCGCATTTCTGGTATAACCACCGACACGACCGACGGCGAGACTTCGTTTTCACACGCTCGCTTCCGAGAACAGCGGCCCTCCGATCCGCGTTCCGAACGTTTAAAAGAATGATATATCGTATTTGCTTTACAAGACGCTCTCGATTACCAGATCGAATCTGTGGGACATGGCTGAAGTTATTAATTACTATCGAATACTCTCCGCGCACGTGACACGCCTTCGTGCCGCCGCCGCGCCACGACGTTCGGCGTTTGGAAATTCCAAGATTCCGACGCGGTGCACGCCTATGAAAGCACTAAATTAAACGCCCGTCCCTCGTATAATTGCGCCCGCGCAATGATTCCTATTTTTGTCCGCTTTTAACTCGGACGCGTCTATGTAAACGATCGGGCGTGGAGAGAGAATTCCGGGACTACGTATTTAATTTGTCCCTTCAAATTACGAGCGAGCGATTTGCCTCTCTAATTAAGCATTAATTCGTGAAAGGTCTTCGGAAGCGAAATTTTTTTTATACGCGTCGATATCTCGTATTTCACTGCGCTGATTCTAATTGCTGGTTTTTTTTTAGTGGAAACGATTTTACCATAAATTCTCCATAAAAATAACCAAATAAAAATGAAATAAATAAAAAAATCAGGGTATACACACACACACACACACACATATATAATATATATATATACTATATATAGTGTATATATATATATATATATATATATATAAATGCAAATAAATCCTGCGCAAAGTATCGCATGACTGGGTATTTCGGGTCGTTTATTATTGCATTCTAATTTTAGCTGTACTCATCGATTCTCGCGTGCGAACCGCGTTGACGAGCTATACCATTATATTCTCAAATTTCGCGAGTGCAGTGCGCGCAAACAATCAGATCTCTCGCGCGGCAGAAACGCGTCGCTGAACAAACTTTGGGCGTAACCAACACGCGCATAAATCGTTCGCGAGCGCGAAAGCAAAAATTCGAAGGTGCGCGCATTTTATATACGCGCCCATAGGCGCCGCGACAATTTTTCTCAAAAGACCTCCAATCCGTCAGGAGTCCTTGGTTCTTCTCGTGTCTTAATTCCTTTCGAAGAATGCGTAGATTTGTACATTAAAACGTGCGAAATTATGTCGCATAAATTTTGTTATTGAACAAATACTTCGCGATCAAAATATATATTTGACTTGTACTAAAAAATAGAAATTAGCTTTGACGAGTGTAATTTTGATGGAGTCTTCGCTCTCTTTTCTCAGAACGCTGAGAAATGCACACGCATCCTTCTCATGTAATCCTAATTTTTACTCTCGTTATTTCCTAATATAACGGTTTACCTGAAGTTCAATCGAATTTCAATTGAATTTCAATCGAATTATTCGGCTCATCCAACAGTAAAAATTGATACGCTCCAACGGAAAGCGCAATTTCAATCCAACATTCTTCTTGATTTTTTAAGAACACGCACACTGTTCTCGCGTGCTTATTTTCATTTCTATTACTCGTTAATCTCGCGACGTAGCTCAACCATTTGAATGAATTACTCGACTTGCACTGAAGCAAACTTGGCCCCGCTCTGACAAACGTAGTTTCAATCGAACCATCGAACCAATTTTGTTTCTCTCTCTCTCTCTCTCTCTCTCTCTCTCTCTCAGAGAGAGAGAGATACCGTGGGATACGCACATTCTCTCGCACGTAGCTGCGCCCATGTGCGTCGCGCGCGTACGCGTGGTTGCGCGTGAGGCGTGTCGCCGCGCGATGTGATTTAGTAAAGAGCCCGAGGCTCGATGGATCATCCATTGAATGGTAATCTTCGTGCCCCCGAGGATCATCTCCGAGGCCGGTCCTCGAGATCGACGATGACGTTGTTGTCGAGATAGCGCGTGCTTCGCATCCTAACGTACCCAGCCAACATCCGCGCCTTCGTATAGTCATGATAAATCGCGACTTCGTCATTTGTGTCATCTTATTCGAAGGTGAATCTCTTTATGTATGTATTTATACTATGTGCACTCGCTTTACGTATGTGTAAAAAGATGCTGTCAATCGAGAGGAAAAAATCACATTTCTCTCCGAAGAAGCTGTGTTAGCATGACAATAACTTTCCACGGAGACGAATCTCTCTCTCTCTCTCTCTCTCTCTCTCTCTCTCTCTCTCTCTCTCTCTCTCTTTGCGCGACATTATTTCTTAATTTCTAATTAAATTCTGTCATTTGGTACATCTTTGTACGCGTAATTGTCACTCGTATAACCATAAATTTGATCACTATCAATGAGAGTCCAAACTCGCGACCAAACGTTTGTAATTTTTCATCAGCAACGTTATACTTTTGAGAACAAGATTTTCCCACCATTCTCTAACATCAGCAACTCTCACACTTTGACTTGTCTATTTCGTAATTGCCACGTAGAATTTTACCTCGTTTTACTTGTCCATATAACTTGTAGAAAGTGAAATAACATTTGCAGTGTAGGAAAAAAATTTGAATTTAATAATTTTCAAAAAAACAGAGAAGAGGATGTAAGGACGTAAGGATGGAGGAAGAGCGCAATGGGAAGAGAAAGAGATGAAAAGAGAGGAAGAGAGAGATGCAGCGATAACCCACGACGGGATCTCCCTACATACGACGTAATTAATATATGGCGGTTCGTCGAACGGCCCCGAGTCGCTCGTGCACGACGCACGCCCACCGCATCGGGAATACAATACGTATAAATCGTCATGAATTTTGAGAGGCCTGCAATTTCGTATTCAATTGCATTTTCGTACTGGCCCGGTCCGTCCTCCGTCGCCGCCTCCTATCACCGGCAGGCTTTGCCGTTTGCGCTGATTGCAGGTTCGGGTGACTCAGCCGCCGGCACATCGCATGACTCGCCTCTGTGTGCGAGAGCACGGCTTCCAGCGGAGTATTCGCTCTTACGACTTCGACAAACGCATCTCGTTCTCCCGTCGCGTTCTATCGTGAGCCTTCAGATAATCGTATTAGGGGATCTCTCGTTCGACTTATTTCGTACTGTAACTCGCGGGACTTGTCGCGAAATCATAAATCAAGATGGCAGATTGTTTTTTTTCTTTTCGAAAACAGGCTTTCGGGAGGAACCAACTTTGCACTGAGAGGAAACATCTAACGAGAGTTATAACTACTTTTTGCAATCATATCTTCTGTTTGTTTAACACGAGAATGGAAGTAGTAATATGTATATAAGACTGTTATCACTAACATTATAGTAGAATTCGATAAAAAAATTTTCTTGATTTGGGGTAATTATTTCTCTACGTGAGTATAATTACAAATACCAAACTTTCTCCTCAGTATACATTGAAAAAATTGTTTTTGTGCTTGAAACTAAAATATTTGGTATTTGATAATATATATGATTTAGTTGACGCATTGCCATGTTTTTTATCAAGTAGGATGGATTAATGGGAAAGCAAAACGCACAAACGGCAATTAAACGTTATGATTGCGATCACCAAACGTTTGGTTGATCCTATTTTAAATAAATTTTCGTTCATTGCACCAAATTTTCGTTTCGACGACGAAATCCTTTTTTCAGTGCGGGATGTGCAGGCGTGCGTGGAGTTCGTCAACGCGATTCTCCGGGTGTAGCTGCGGGAGAAGTTTGAAAGTCGACGCGCGAACGAAATCACTTTCTCGGTGGACCGTGTTTCGGCCGAAAGTTCGCGCTAACGTCTTGCACCGGAGAACGACAGGAGAAATATTGCGCGGCGTTAAGTCAAATCGCGTGTTACGCGGAGTTCGCGCTGCATCGACTCCGGGGGGCGCATCGGCGAAGGAGAGAGGACGGGAGGAAGGTGCCCGGGTATTCCGTCGTTATGACGGATCAGGTCGCGTTCGTCCGAAACTCGAAATATCGCCCGTCCGTCTCCGTCGAGGGGCGCCCGCGAATTCACTCCGCCCGAGTCGAATGTTTCGCCTCTTTCATCCGCGAAACTGCTCCCGAACCTGTTCCGCGCCAACTTCCGCGCGAGTTTAAAGTTTACGCGATTTTCGCGAATTAGAGCGCGCCGGGGGAAGCGAGTCGTACCAGTCGACGGGCGTATCTCTCGGAGATCAATTCCTCCACAGCCTCTCATTTCCTCGCGCCCGCGTCTTCGGAAAAGCGAGGGTACTTCCGATACGCGCGTCTAAATCACAATCGCGGCGGCTCACCGAGCTAATGTGAGAAACGAAAGTCCGCATGTTGCGTATCATTATACAGAAGAAACGGTATGCTTGGTCCACGCATAAATTAGCTTGTGCCGAGCAATAGTAAAATACATTCAATTCAATAGTAAAATACGGGACAACTAATTATGTGGTTGTGCTGCAGCCACAAAGCAATTGCTGAGTTACTGGCGTTGCAGCAGTGACGATATCTGGTTGCTCCAACCAGAGTGTATCCATGGTAAATGTCACCCCAGCCGATTTGTGGTTGCCACAACCAGATCACGCGCCACTACACTGACGTAGCTGACGTACTGACGTACTGACGTATGCACCAAAGTAACTGAGTCATATTAGCCATATACATTACAACTCTATGCTGCTCACAGCTAAATATTTCCGCTCATGTACACTGCACTCCTCCTTTTTCCATGTATTAACGAAAAAGTAGAAAAGTGACAAAACGCCTGAAAAACGAGCGTTTCCTATAAAAATATCTCGCACACGTATCAACGTCGTCCTCGTCGTCGTCGTCGATGCGCGAACTAGCAATAAATATCGCATATTTATACTCGACTTTACATAATCCCGGATTTGCGATATCAGAACTGCAGGCGAGAATGTAATTCCGAATGCGGAATTCTATACGGAGAATAAAAGTTAAATTGCGAGAGCTGACTGATAAGGCGAAACGAGTATGTGTCGAGTGCGAGGGATATAAATCTCATGATAAATCGAGCGCCAGCGGGAGTGTAGCGGAATAAGCAAATGGCAGCGGGAAGGCCACCCTACAGGTGGCAACACCCACACGCACGCACACCACGATACGCACACGATCATGCACGCACGCACGCACGCACGCACGCATGCACACACACAGGCGAGATGCGCAGCTAGACGTATAATGCAGTCGAATTACCCGTACGAAGGAGACTCCATCTATCATCCTGGTCTCATCCGCCGGCTTAGGCGACCCCGATACGTCATTTTCCAAATCTCGCGACGGAGAGCGCGCCTCGAGATTCCCGGATCGACGCGTCGGCAAAAGTCGAGGAAAAAAGGAAAAGGATCGAGAGGAGAACGAGAAGGAGCTGGTGGAGTATAGGAAGAAGCGCGACAGGGCGGAGGAAATAAACCCGCAGACGTCTGCGAAGTCGCGGCGCCCTCCGCGCCGCCGGCCGTCAAAACTGACGTCCGCCTCTCGCGAGCTTACCCACCATGACCGATAAATTATGTCACAACCGCGTGAGAGTAAATGATTCGGCGTGTACTGCTCGCGCGTTTTCCTCCTCGCGTCGGCGTACGTCAAGATTAATGATGGTCTCTCGCGACGGACCGCGCATCTCGAGAAAGTGGATTATCGGGGGATTATCTTACGCGTGATTTTTAGTCTCTAAATCCCTCGGGGTGGAATCTCACTCGAAACGAGCGAAAAGTAGCACTATGTTCACTTGAAGCGATAATGAAAATGCTCTTGAAATCGCAAGAATGAACATTTTATTCGAGCTTTAAACTGGCTTCTAACTCCATAAGCGAATGTTACAATCGATTAGGGTGAATATATTCCCGTGACACTAGAATAGATTCACTATTCAATTTCGAGTGAAAATATTCACTTGACGATTCACAGAGATAGGATATTCACAGAGAGAAATTTATTCTATATAAGCGAAACATCGAATTCAAGTGATTTGGTGGTCACTTGACTTTCTGAGTGAAATTTCACTTCGAGAAATTTAGGGAGTAAAATAATAGTCCTGTGAGCGTTCAAATTGTTCCAATTTTCGAAATCAGTTAATAGTAATCTCGCAAATCGTCTGAAAACCGATTTTTTTCACAGACAATCAATGTAATTTACATCTAAACAGGATATGCACTACATACTCTTTAAATCTCCTGGAGTGGAATTTTACTCAAAACAAGTGAAAAGTGGGAATGTTCTCACTTGAAGCGATAATGAAATCGCCACTCGAAATCGCAAGAGTGAATATTTCATTCAAGCTTGAAGTAAACTCTAAATCCATGAGCGAATGTTTCAATCGATTAGATTGAATATGTTCCTGTGAAGTACACCAGATTCATTCTTCAATTTCGAATGAAAATATTCACTCGACAATTCAGACTGAAAGAAGTCATTCTATGTGAGTCAAATCTCGAATCCGAGTGACTTGTTGATCACTTTGCTTTCTGAGTGATATTTCACTCTGAGAAATTTAGGGAGAGTATGCCACGACGAAAACAAGCGAAATTCGCAAGTTGTTTACAATGATCGATATATAAGTCGGTTGTTTTAGCAATCGATTCGGTCGACTCAGCGATTCTGAGGCGCCACAGCCACAGGAAGAATCACTTCGACATAGATAAATTATTGATTTTACTGATGCTACGTTTACATGTATTTTTTCCTTGATTCCACAGAAATCTTTCCACATTTTTGGCGTGGAGGCTACGTGGATCCTCGATTCCACGAATCCTCCTCGCGCTCAATTCTCTCGTATCATAATTTTTCCATCTATAAATTCCCCTTCTCCTCTTCCCTGCCACCCAGCCACGCCTTCACTCAGCTTATCCTTGATACCACAAATTCTTGCCGCCTTGGATCCTGTCTATCGTTCAACCGTAGATTGGAAAATTCTGGGCCCGAGGATTTTCAGTTCTACAATCTTCTGCTTTAATGGCTCCTTAAATCTACGAAGTTCTCATGGGCCGCGTCCTCCCGTCGAACTCTTTTAACGATCCCGGCTCGGACCACGTCACACGTTCCGTCGTGAAACGTGCGACAGTCCGTTCTAATTAATCCACTTAAATTCTTTCCCTCGTGCCGCCATCATCAGCCGCGATGCGTGTTGGTTTTTCACGCGACTCTTTCTGTAGGGCTTAAGTTGCTGCGCTCCACGGTTCGTCCGGTGCCCCGTCGAAGGTCGGTAATTACGTAGCGGACAGGTTAGAGGGAAGAGTTATGGCACTCGAATAACGATGGTGTCTTATGCGAGTGGGTAGTAACTTGGCCAAGGCATTAAAGCAATCTCCCGCGGCGACCATGCATACATTACGGCTAGCACCGCTTATTCTTTCCCTTCTCCTCCCCGTTGACGACACGCGCGTTAAAGACGAGCCGCGCGCAGTCGATTAGCAGCCTCCTCCGCGAAGGTGATCTACAGCATCCTCGTTTCCTCGGCACCGAGAGTTCGAACATTGAATTAGGGAGGCCAAACCGTTGACTTCTTACGTCAAACTCTCGTCCGATAACGGAGCAAAATTAAACGCCGCGACCGTCTATCGAGATGGCTAATAGATTTGTGATCGTTGAGTAGGAAAATAAGTAATTCTGTCAGTAGCTCAATGATTGACTACATAAAAGAAACTATGGAGAACTGTTCAAATTTCATGAAAATCTAAGTTAAT
Organism: Odontomachus brunneus; assembly: GCF_010583005.1. Taxonomy (NCBI): domain Eukaryota; kingdom Metazoa; phylum Arthropoda; class Insecta; order Hymenoptera; family Formicidae; genus Odontomachus; species Odontomachus brunneus. Next base: position 176,847 of record NW_022639479.1, read on the forward strand.
TTTTTTCATTAGACTGATGCAAGCCAAGAGACGTGTTTGTGCGTAAATTATTCTTTGTTCTTATACAGAGTGCTCCAGAAATAGTTAGCCAAACTTTACCGTCTATCGAGATGGCTAATAGATTTGTGATCGTTAAGTAGGAAAATAAGTAATTCTGTCAGTAGCTCAATGATTGACTACATAAAAGAAACTATGGAGAACTGTTCAAATTTCATGAAAATCTAAGTTAATTTTTTTCATTAGACTGATGCAAGCCGAGAGACGTGTTTGTGCGTAAATTATTCTTTGTTCTCATACAGAGTGCTCCAGAAATAGTTAGCCAAACTTTACGAGAATGTAGAACGGATTGAAATGAGCAAGAAAGTCCCATACCTTTTTGCGATATTCGCAATAAATCTCAAGATATTAAATAAAAAAATTGGTGAATGGTCACGTGCGATATGGTAGATGAGCTGCAGTGGCGCCATCTGCCATCGTATATTTATACATTAGGTCAAAAAAATCCTCTACCATTCTGTAAACGATCACATAGATTGTTAGATATTAATTAAAGAAAATTGTTACATGATTGTGTACCATAATGCACAAATTTTCTTTAATATCTAAAAATCTATATAGTCATTTTCAAAATTGTAAAAGAATTTTTTGTTTAGTTTGACTAATGTATAAATATACAACGACAGACGGCGCCACTGCAGCTCATCTACCATATCGCGCGTGATCACTCACCAATATTTTTTAATTAATATCTTGAGATTTATTGCAAATATCGCAAAACGGTATGGGACTTCTTTGCTCATTTCAATCCATTCTACGTTCTCGCAAAGTTTGGCCAACTATTTCTGAAGCATCCTGTATAGTGTTACAATGTGTATAAAGGATTGTTTGTCCTAGAATATGTCAATTCCGAGTAGGTTTCCCTTCAACTCAGTCAAAAAGTTCGTTTAGATTTCTCTAACAGCGAGCTATATTTTATGTCCATTTAATAATTTTAGAGTACTATAATTTGAGATTTAGTATGGATGCTTGTATATATATGCACCAAAAAATTCAAGCCTACCCGTTATATACCTGCAACGAATGGTTTATGATATTATAAATTTTGACAACGTTACTTTATGGCGAGTTATAAAAGTAGGTACAGAGTTCAGATTGGCTAAAACACAGGTCCGCGCTATCCATCTGTCCCTCGAGAAAAAAAGACATATGTTTGACCGTGCACACTCGTGGGGCCTGGTAATTTCACGGTGGATTATAGGGCGGCAAGAAAGAGAACCGACTCGTTAAGGGGACGGCTACGTTAAGATTAGGCGGAAGCCGAACGCATTTTAACATTTAGATCTATCGGACTCGAAATTGTTACCTTACAGCTTGTTCCCGGCCAGCGATACACACCGAGAGTATCATCATATCTCATTCGTTTTGACTATTAATGAGATTCGACGTGAAGGTAATCGCATCGCACAGCGTTATCCCCGTCGTACCAGACAGTGGCTGTCATCTTGAACGTTACTGTATTGAAATGCAAAACGCACGTGGTTGTTATATTTTTGATTGCGCTTTTCTAACTGTTAGTTTGATAATTTTCATAAAATAAATACTACAAACGCACGCTACAACTATTAGTTCTCAAATTCTTTTGCGGTGATCCTGCAATGTTACCCTCTAAACGATGTGTTTCTTCACTGCGACTATTAAAATAACTCGACAAACAATGCGATTCATATTTAAACACTAACATGAAGTACGTATAAGTCTAAGTTTCACTCAAGCTTAAAATAAATGTTTCTGACTTCATACGAGCGAATGTTTCAATCGACTGGAGTGAATATGTTTCTGTGACGGTAAGTGCACGTCAGATTCATTCCTCAATTTCAAGCGAAAATATTCACTCGTCGATTCAGATAGATTCGGATAGAGAATTTATTCTATATGAGTGAAAATCCGATTGACTCACAAGTAAACCTATTCAAAAGTTGCACTCCGATTTCTTTCTAATTTGGCACAAATGTACACAAAATATTTTGGTCAAATTTTTTCATTTTGGTCTACTTTTCTCGCAATTTATAGCTTTTTAATGTTCTCACTCTTATCATTAAAAAGTGCAACAAAAATACATAAGAAATAAAATTGAATACAAAATATAGGCGTTTTTTATTTGCTGATTATGAATATGAAGTCAAACGTGTAAAATTATTTGTATAAATAATAAAATATTTAAACAAAACATAAAAAGTTGAAAAAAATTATTTATACAAATTATTCCCCGGTTTGGCCGACATTCGAACCATTTTTTACTAATTTAACACAGATTTGAAATATTTCGGTTGGAATCTCGGCTAAACAAAATTTAGAATGGTTCGTGTCTCAGTTATGCCGATTTTGTTAAAATTTTAATTAAAATTGCAAGATTTTTTGGTTTGACCAATATTTGAACCATTTTTGACTAATTTAGCACAGATTTAAAATATTTCGGTTGGAATCTCGGCTAAACAAAATTTAGAATGGTTCGTGTCTCAGTTATGCCGATTTTGTTAAAATTTTAATTAAAATTGCAAGATTTTTTGGTTTGACCAATATTTGAACCATTTTTGACTAATTTAGCACAGATTTAAAATATTTCGGTTGGAATCTCGGCTAAACAAAATTTAGAATGGTTCGTGTCTCAGTTATGCCGATTTTGTTAAAATTTTAATTAAAATTGCAAGATTTTTTGGTTTGACCAATATTTGAACCATTTTTGACTAATTTAGCACAGATTTAAAATATTTCGGTTGGAATCTCGGCTAAACAAAATTTAGAATGGTTCGTGTCTCAGTTATGCCGATTTTGTTAAAATTTTAATTAAAATTGCAAGATTTTTTGGTTTGACCAATATTTGAACCATTTTTGACTAATTTAGCACAGATTTAAAATATTTCGGTTGGAATCTCGGCTAAACAAAATTTAGAATGGTTCGTGTCTCAGTTATGCCGATTTTGTTAAAATTTTAATTAAAATTGCAAGATTTTTTGGTTTGACCAATATTTGAACCATTTTTGACTAATTTAGCACAGATTTAAAATATTTCGGTTGGAATCTCGGCTAAAGAAATTTAGAATGGTTTATATCTCAGCTATACCAATTTTGTTAAAATTATTTAACTATATTTTGTATTCAATTTTATTTCTTATGTATTTTTGTTGTACTTATTGATGATAGGAGTGAGAACATTAAAAAGCTATAAACAGCCCGTGAAACTCAAAATGGACTAAAATAAGAAAATATGATCTAAATATTTTTTGTACTTCTACATTTGTGCCAAATTAGAAAGAAATCGGAATGTATCTTTTGAATAGGTTTACTTATCAATAGTTACTCTGCTTTTTGAGTGAAATTTCATTCCAAGAAATTTAGGGAATAAAATAATGCTTTGCAAACATTCAAATTGTCCCAATTTTCGACAGAGTTTCTATTATATTAATAGGTATCGTTTCAAGCGGAAGTCAACGACTCGAGATTGTTTATTTCTTCTTTGAATTGATAGCAATAAAACATGACGGTTACTCTTAAGATTTGAGGATGTCGCTAATGCTCCAGACGACTAACACGCCAATTGTACGTACGAAATAATGTTAGCTGATGGCAATCACTCATGGTAACCGCCAAATTAAGCAATAACTCACGTCGTGAGATTACAAATGAATATTGCGGAAAACAATGAGACAATGTGCTTTTTCTACAAAGGAATTAATAACTTTATAGTCTTTCATGATCGTTGTGCACTCAAACTGAAAAATAAATAATCTTGACAGCAGCTCAATGACTAACTATATAAAAGAAACTGTGGAAAAGTGTTCAAATTTTATGAAAATCTAAGTAAATTTTTTTTATTAGATTGATACAAGAGACTCGTGTTTGCGTGTAAATTATTCTTTGTTTTTATATAATGGTACGATGTATGCAAATACAAATTGTTTGTTCTAGAATATTTCAACTCTGAGTGCATTTCCTTTCAACCTAGTCAAAAAAACTCGTATAATTCATAGGGGAGACTCAAGTTATCGGAAAAAATCGTCGTTCATTTCGAAAGGATTGATTCATGGATTTATCTTGACTAAGCATTTTTCAATCAATCCAAGGAATACTGCAAGCCTGCAGATTTCCGAAGCACCTTCTTCCGACACACTTCGTGCATCTACTTCTCGATCAGGACGATCGCGCCTTCGTTCGAGCGACTTGGAGAGCTTATTAAGCGTTCTCCTCCTTGGCCGTTCTCGCGCATTTACATTTCCGCTCGAGGTCCCCTTACTTTGATTTTCGAAAGGGGGGAGAGCCTCGACGATCTCTTCCGGCGCTCACTTCGATTCCGGCCACTTTCCCGCCGATGCCGCTTTATTTCTATCGCCGCGAGACCGTTTCCTTTTCGAGCGAGGCGACGTCTCCTCTCGCGTTGATGAGCCACCGCCGAGCACCGTCGCGATTCATTAATAATTTTAATAAGGGATCTTAATAGAAAGCGCCGGGTGCCAGCCCACCCCCTCCGTGTCCCCCTCTCCTTCGTTGGATTCTTTTACCCGGCGAGATCGGAGCGAAGCTCCATCCGTCCGTCCATTCGCGATTATCATTCGCCGTTAATTTGCTCCCGAGCTCCTTTCCGGGGCGATTCATCCGGCGAGGAGCGAAGTTCCTCCGCCACGGACTACCTCGCCATTGAGAATTATCGGAAACGAGACCGGCCCTTCTCTCGCTGTAACAAGCTACTCTCGTCCGGCCAAACTGCGAATTACAACGTAAATCGTCCCCGCGATACGACTTGTCCTCGCGCTTCATGAGACTCTCGTCGAAATATTCCCGATACTTTACGATTTCGCTGCAATAGGAAACTTCGCTGACTGACGAGCAGTTGCGATTTCCTGGGAGATTATTGTCTTCCGCCCGGACAAGTCGCCGTTGCAATTTTGTAATTCGCGACTGAAATCTCTCTATCTCTCTTTCTCTCTCTCTCTCTCTCTCTCTCTCTCTCTCTCTCTTGTGATCTTTTATTAAAGCTAACTCATCCTTCCCCCTAGAGGATGCACGTTAAAATGTGCCGTTGATGGTATTATATTCTTTGAAAATTAATTAGTTTTTTCTTAACGAGTTCTTTTTCATCAAATCAATTCTCGCGGTAAAGAGAAATTCGCTTGACCCACATCGGCGCGGTGGCTTGTGTGCCCCAGCGTTCCTTAATCATCGCTAAATAAAGGAACTTGAGTGAATCGGAAGCTCAACAGCGGGATACATTTCGGCGTGGATGGCATCCATAGCAAAAAGCGCCAAGCGGAACAGCGGATTAATTATTTTACATGCACGCCGTTTTACCGGTGCGTCAATCATCCATAGACACCTGATGCGCCAATGATTAATGAATCTTCTTCGATTACACGGGAAGGGAGGAGAGGAGAGAGGGCGGAGAAGGGATCGTGATTTCGAGAGAGCGAAAGCCGGTGGTGATCGACTCCACGGCGGTCGAAACAAAAAGTGTTCGACGAACGGCGCCCGCTTGATGCGGAATTCGGACAAAAAAACAAGGGCAAGGAAAAGAGGTATCTCAGCGTCATCGTCGTCGTCGTCGTCGTCGTCGTCGTCGTTGTCGTCGTTGTCGTCGTTGTCGGTTCGCCTTCGGTGACTCGACGATTTGCGCGGCCGTAGATCAACCGGATCGCGCTCATAAATCGTGATTAAATCGAGCGGGTCCCGTAAATATCGCGGTTAAACGTCAGGACGCAAGGGGGAGGCGATGTCCAGCCCGCGAAGGAGGGTGCGCGACATAAGGAAGTGAGAATAACGAAGCCGGAGTTGTATGGAAAGAAAGCTCCATGTCGGAAAAATCGCGTAATCTCAAGAAACTTTTATTCAACGAGAGGCAAAAAGGAAAAGCGAAGACAGGGAACGAAAAAACAGCAAAGTGAATCTCAAAAACAAAATTTCGATTTGTTGAATTCGTGTGAACAATCTATATTAACTGCTGCCAAGTGTATCCAGAAAATCTCAATGAATCATCAGTTAAATTCCATTTACAAATTTAAAAGACAGTGAAGTAAATCTCAAGAGTAAAATTTCGATTCGTTGAATCCGTTGGAGCAATTTATATAAACTACTGTCAAATGTATTTAGAACCTCAATCAATTTCATTCGATAATGAAACAAACATTCGTTTTCAAGCTTCAGTTTAAATTTTATGTAGCGCCGATTTCGTTTTAGTTCGTGTTGAACTCTTCGACTGGAATTCCATTATAATTTACATCCCATTTCCAAAATTAATTTTAAGGCAGAGAGAGAAAAAGGAGATGAGAAGACAGTAAAATAAAACTCAAAAGTAAAGTTCTGATTTGTTAAACTCATTTGACCAATTTATATCAAACGACTGCCGAATGTATTTAGAATCTCAATCAATCTCATTCGTTAATGAAACAATCCCGTTCGCTTTCAAACTTCAGTTCAAATTTTACGTAGCTTCAATTCAATTTTAATACGTGTGGAATTCTCCAACTGTGTGGAATTCATTATAATTTAAATTCCGCTTACAAATTTAATTTTAAAGCAGAAAGAGACAAAGGGAGAGAAGGACGAAGAGACAGTTAAATAAAACTCAAAAGTAAAGTTCTGATCTGTTGAATTCATTTAACCACAATTTATATATATTAACGACTGCCGAACGACGTACTTAAAACCTCTACAAATCTCATTTGCTAATGAGACAATCGCGTTCGCTTTCAAGCTCTAGTTTATATTTTACGTAGCTTCAATTCGTCCCTCGGCTTGTTGTTTCAAACATAATATTTAAATTCCATTTCCAAGTTTAATTTTAACTTGACTCAGCTTCTTGAGTCACTTTAGTTACACGTGAATGAACTTCCAGAAGATTTTAGAATATCATTATTCACATCCTTATCGTACAAACGGTTTTCTCGTCAACTCCCGCGGTGCATCATCGTCGTGTAGGTCGCTCTCGGCACGTTGTCGTGCTTTATTTACGGGAAATTTCGTTTATATCCCCAACGCCGGCGCGAACGAGCAATTTCCGAAAAAAAGCCGGCCGGAGGAAACGCAACGCGCGTTTTACCATACGTAATCTTCTCTTCCTCGCTCGCGTTCTCACACCGTAATAGAGCCTTTTGATCCTGCCTCTCGCTATCTTAAAGCGCACCACAAGCGCTCTGTATCTGGGTCGTCACACGCGGCTCGTTCCCCGCAACCCCGGCGTTCATCATCTTCGTAACACCTTCGTTCCCCGAGGGGTCTCTTTCGGCTCGCCTTTGAACTTGCCAAGGTGCGACAATTACGTCATTCTTTTTGGCCTCGTGCGTCTCCCTCCCATCCCGCGATAATGCGCCTATACCGCAAAAACACGTTACCCTACATATCGTGTTTAGCTTCAGTCTCGAGATCGCGCGACTCTTAACCGTCCGTCGTACTCGCGGAATTTTTCACAGCAAATCTGCGTCAAAGCCAGTGAAGATTCACGCAAAGCGATTACGAAAATACTTGAAATCGCAAGAGTAAATGTTTTATTTAATCGTAGAATGATCCACGCAAGTGAATGTTTCAATTGATTAGATAAATATATTTCTATATAGTGATGGAGCACATCAGACTTTTCAATTTTAAAAATATTCGACAGTTCAGGATGAAAAATTTACTCTACATAAGTGAAAAGTCGTTTGAGTAAAAGGTAAAAGTATCCAATGCCTGGTCGCATACTTTACTCTGCATATTCTTATCATTTTGGTGTTTAAATAAAAATATTTATTAATGTTAACAACTTTAAAATGTCAACTTTAAAGTGGAATCAAATAATACGTTGTCAAGGATTAATATGAAAAATTAATTAACATTAATGTTAAAAATTGAGAATTGATCGACGCCGAAGGTTGATTCACCGCGTACGTAGAGAAACTTAACCGGCGCATGCGTTAACACTGTCAAACATTATTGTCTTCCTAAGATTAATAGATATTCGCTCCACCAGCGTTCGGTTGTTACGTGCCTTGAATATTCATAATATAGACGAATATTTAAAGTTTCAGCATAGAATATATATAAATTTATTGAATATATTGTATGATGAAAATTTAAATATTCATATCTAAAGACCAAAGTTATAAAAATGTCCAGGTTTAGACAATACGTGTCCAGGCATTGGGGGGAGGAGAGTGTTTCCGTCTCACGAGTGACTTGGTTGTCAAGAATCTGTTCGAGTGGAATTTTGTTCGAAGAAATTTATAGAGCGCCCTACGCGCGTGGTAACCTTTGTCCCTCCGAGTAATCCATCATCAATCACGCTCATGCTGTTCGCAGAGCACACGCTCGCTCCCAAGATCGCGATGGGGGTCGCGACATCGCGCTCTCATTGACGAAGTGACACATTTAGCGAGCCGAGGAGGTGAGGGACGCGATGGCGGCGCGATGGTGCAGGGGATTTGGCATATATCGCGGGTCCCCCTAGGGGATCGGTCCCCGAAGGGAGAGGGTGCCGATCTAAGGACTGACAGCTCGCGCCATATATTGATGACGTGTCTGAGCTCAGGCTTCCATTTCACGGCGCTCTGCCTCCGTCTGTCGTATCCGGTTTCGCGGCATTTTCCGCCCCCGTTACACACGCGTCTCGTCTCGTCCCGTCCCGTCTCGCGAGGTACGTCGGTTCTCGTCGAGTCTCTGTAATACAGCCGGGTACTCACTTACAGACGCCTCATTTGCATCGTCTACGATGCGAAGGGGCGAGACGGCGCTCTCTTGGTATTCAACGGGCGAGTTGTTATGCGCGAAATGATTGTGTCGCGATATGGACGCGTGTTCGGCAAGGCGTATTTTTGCCACGGGAGCCGAGTCACGTTTTTAGAATCCTCAGAGGGCGCGAGACGCGACCGCGGTTACCCTCGTACTAAAAAAATCTGCGACGCAAGTCACACCGCGCGCGGGGTGTGGGCGCCGATATGTTTTATATTTTTATTGGGGACTTTTATGGAAGAAGTAATTTCGGATTTCTCAGGTAAAACGTAACGAGTACATTAAAATCGCGTCCTTATAATTTTATGGAACAATGTACGCGCGAGGAGATCGAAACGGCGCATACGTTGTCTCATAAGATCATAACGCACAGAAGTACAGTCGTTTCGTTTTGTTCTGAAAGATCCGAAATTATTCGTTGCACAACAACCCGATTCATCCGTCGGAGCGAGAAAAACATGCATGATTCGAATCAACGACAGCGTAGTCTTCCGTTGCATTGCTCGTTTCGGCATTCCGGAGATAAATTCTCCATCTGGACGATCAAATTTCATCGGAAATAAACGTCTCGTATTCGTATTGATCTTCGAACGATCGAATGCTGCTTTTGGCGTAAATTTAATCGACGATAACGACGGGTTTGCAAACGCGCTTGCGGATACGCGAGGCGCAATATGAGCGCAAGGATTTAACGTGTGTAGCCGGACACACTCGAGGATCGTCGAGATTGTTTGGAAATCAATTTATAATTACATGTAACGGATAGAGATGCAACGTGCGGATGCAATGGAGCGCTGATATTGCTGAAAGGTTATTTCAGCAGTTACAGAGCGGGCTCGATTATATCGACGTCGATCCGTGCATGACGCGCATGAAAGAGGAGGACGGTTTCATTAAGCGCGGAGGGACCATCGCAGCACGTAATACTTCTGTCTATAGTTTACCGTAGATTAATGCGGAATTTATGGGCGAAGTTCGCGCCCGGTATTGAAGCTCGCTGCGGGAAAGTTCTCGCCAGCTGCGGATGCGTCGCGGACACATCGTGATCGCGAATTTCAAACGAACGCGTGGAAAAATTCCCTCGCGGGATCGACAACGCCTCGAGGCGTATTCCTTGTCGATGCATTCACTGTTCCTTCAGCCGTTTACGTATTACGCAAGAATAAACAAGAGCATCCGCGAGTTTTATATGATTCAACAAAAAAAAATATATTCCTATTATTCATCAATAATTTTCGCGGATGGAAAACACAAACATTGGATTGAGAAAGCGATGTTTTTAAATATCGAAAGAAATCATCAAAATAATCATATTGTAATTTTCTCTTATAAGATTATTGTAATATTCAAATAAAATGATAACATTGTTGAAATTCAAGACTTTAGAATTCTCTTAACAAAATTATAGTACATCATTGTATTATGTAACAATAATTATGAAACAATAATTTGAGTATATTAGTTTTAAGTGAATTTCTTAGTATATTAGTTTAAGTGAATTTCTTTTCTATGTATAGACATCCACAATAAAGCATTATTATTATTATTATTTTATTTTTATTTCAAGATTTATTTTATTATATTAAAGTTTTGATTTTATTATTATTATTATTTTATTATATTCAAATACAAACGCACACGCACATATTTTCAAAAGTATCCTTCCTCTCTCTCGAAACGCACTCCGTCACTGAATTTGCGTTTAATCTCAAAGCGCAGGTGGCGCGCAAAAGATCATATTTTTGGACAAAATTGAAAGTAACCGAGTGCCTGAAATTTATGATTCGATGAAGTTATTCACGGTTGCGTATTAGCCGCTTGCGATTAAAGCGCCTTTGGCTCTCGGCGCTCAACCGAGAAATTTATCCCTCCTTCGAATAACCTACCCCAATTTTTTCTCGCCGCCCGCACACGGAAAATAACTCGCTAGATACCCTGTATCGTTGTCTCGCTCGCACGAGTGACGCTAGAGAAGCTTTCTGCTCGCCTCTCTTTCTCCCAAGCCTTTCCCCCTCTCTCTCTCACCTCTCTATCTCACTTCGTCTCTCTTTCTCTCCTCGCGAAACCACCGGGGTTTGGAGCGCCGCGACGCCACGGATGCGGCTTAACCTCCGGCGCGTCGCGCGGACGAGGGAAAATTGGAAATGCAGCTAAAACGAGGAAAAAGTTAAATTAAATACTCCGCAGTCCGCACGCCCGCCCGCGTCCTTTTTACCCGGATTTTTCAATTTCCTCCGGCAACCAGAGCTTCCTTTCCTTCGTCACTACCCCGCGGCACCACCGAGACGCATCCTCCTTGGTACGAACGCCACTGTCACTCCACCTCCTCACTCTACCACTTCCTCTTCCTCCCTCCCTCCCTCCCTCTCTCTCTCTCTCTCTCTCTCTCTCTCTCTCTCT